>NC_057810.1:464635735-464638755 GCF_018294505.1 Triticum aestivum | reverse complement strand
AAGTACATTCACATGAGCATGCTTATTCAAGGGTCGAAACAACCAGGAAATAATATTAATTTGTATCTAGGGCTACTTAAAGAGGAGTTAGACACGTTATGGAAAACACCGGCCAAGACATGGGACGCCAACAAAGGCGAGTATTTCAACATGAGAGCCGTGCTAATCACGACAATGCAGGACTGTCTCGGTTATGGATATGTGGCAGGCCAGGTGGGCCATGGATATTGAGGATGCACACGGTGCATGGATGATACGACATCTCAGCAGCTAACGTCAAGGAAAGATGGCTTGAACAGGACAACCCATGGAGAAACCATGGAGATCTATTCAATGGTCACGCTGAGCATCGAGGACCTCCACGTAAGCGGAGCGGTGCCGAAATCGATGAGCTGTTGAAAAACTAGAAGGAGTGCCCCGCGCCAGGAAAGACGATGAGAAAGGCGTCGGAGCCGCTGATGAAGGTATGGAAGACGAGGTATGTGTTCTGGGACTTGGAGTACTGGCACAAACTCGATACACCTCATTGCCTTGATCAAATGCATATCTGTAACAATGTCCTTGAGAGCTTGCTCGCAACACTGATGAACATGCCGGATAAGACCAAGGATGGTCCGAAGGCAAGAAAAGACTTGCAAGATTTGAAAATCAGGGAAGATCTGCACATGTCGCCCCGTAAAATGTCAGACGAGACAGAGACGGAGACAGAGGCACGGGAGAAGAAGGGCAAGAAAATAAAGAAAGAGGATTATTGCCCCCCTTCTTGCTTCACCTTAAGTCAGGCTGAGATCAATCAATTCTTTAAGTGCCTTACCGGAGTCAAAGTTAGTTCCGGTTACTGTGGCAAGATAAGCAGATATCTAGGCACGGACAAGAAAAGGTTCAGCTGGATGAAGTCTCATGACTGTCATGTGATGATGATGCAGATACTACTTGTTGCCCTTAGAGGGATAATGGACAAGCACGTCTATGACACCCTTATTGGTCTCTGCAACTTTTTCAATGTCATCTCTCGAAAGTCAATCAGTGTGAAGCAGCTCCAAAGGCTACAGGAAGAGATCATTGTGATACTGAACGAGCTTGAGATGTACTTCCCGCCTGCGTTCTTTGATGTGATGGTGCATCTGTATGTCCATATTGTTAGGGGTGGGCATTCGGTAGAAACCTAAAATTCGGTTTATACCATTCGGGTTTTTTAGCAATTCGGTTCGCAAAACTAAAAACCAAAATTAACAACACAAAACAGCTAACCGAAAAATCGGTTAACCAAAAATTCGGTTCGGTTTTCGGTTTTATGCCGAACAGTTGCCTTGCTGCTAACAAGTTACAGCGCTACTTTGAGGCCCTGAGACTTTTTATATAGCCAAGGACCTTAGCTGCTTGAGAAAAGCTGGTCGATGTGGGACTAAACAAATAAGACAGTTCACTGCTGCTACAGACTCCACTAGCACGATTGGGCCATTCAATTTATACGGACAGCCCAGGCCCATGATACAGAAAACTGGTTTAGCTTGCACATGGGCCTGCGCACAAAAAAAGTAGCTCGCACATGGGCTAGCTGGACACGAGCGCGTGGCCGCGAGTGGCTGCTGGCTTCGCGAGATGTGTGGCCAGCCTGACGCTTGATGGAGGGAGCCTCGTACTTGCCTGGAGTACTGGTATCCCTCGAGTCTTTGGTTTTTCTTTCGGTTATCGGTTTCATACCGAACCTACCGATTCGAGTTCGGTTATTAGAAGTAAAAACCGAAATTTTCTGTAGTAGCAGCAAAAACCGAAAATTCGGTTTTTTCGGTATCGGTATCGGTTCGGCATTCGGTTGGTCGGTTTTTATGCCCACCCCTACATATTGTGGATGACATAATAGACCTTGGGCCGTCATTCCTGCACAACATGATGCCGTTTGAGAGGATGAATGGGATCATCAAAGGATTCGTTTGTAACATGTCCCGTCCGGATGGAAGCATCGTCCAGGGCTATTTGACACAAGAGTGCATCTCTTTCTGTGAGAATTTTCTATATGGCGCAGACCAGCAGCCTGGTGTTAGTGTTGGTTTTCCCATTAACAAGCACGATGGGAGGCTCGAAGGAGATGGTCACTGCAACGGTCGCAGGGAACTACACGTGGCATACTCAGATCGATGCAGCGACTTTGACAGAGCAAACTTGGTAGTGCTACAACACCTAGACGAGGTAGATCCTTTCGTGGCACTGCACAAAGAAATTATCGCAATGAACTATCGTGACTAGGGGGTATGCAGGACGGACGCCGAAGTTACTAGAGTGCACAACTCCACTTTCCTGCATTGGTTCAAAGAGCATATTATTGCTAATCCCTCGGAGGAGGGCTCTAAGGACGGATTGCTCATATACGCCTTAGCACATGGCATATCAGGCATATACGCCCAACCTCGTAACCTATCAGGCATATGATATCAACGGATACATGTTCTACACGGAGGCCAAAGATATGGACAGTGATGATTAGAACACAGGGGTGACGATGGAATGCATGACCGGCAGCGACAACGGCGCAACTGAATGATTTTATGGAAGGGTCGAGGAGATCTGGGAGCTTGACTATTTTGCATACATATTTAACCGTCAAATGATGCAATATATATCGCCCTCCCTTTGTTCACAGCTCTCGGGAAATAAAAGTGGGAGAAAATAAAGGAAAAGAAAAATGAAAAGAAAAAGGGAAACTGGCAGTAGTAGTAGCGCATTTCGTATAAACCACTACAACTACTGAAGTAGTAGTAGCGCATTTCGTATAAACCGCTACAACTACTGAAGGTAGTAGCAGCGCGTTTTGTCCAAACGCGCTAGTCCTACGTCCACTTAACCCAAAATTCTCACTATCCCTGCTTCATCCCGCCTTTTCCCCCAAATACCCACTCTCTCTTCCCCCGTCGCTCGGCCCGGACCCCGGTGCCGGCGCTCGCCCCCGAGCGGGCCCTTGCCCCCGACCCCGACCCCGGCGCTCGCCCCCGACCCGGCCCTCGCCCCCGACCCAGGCGCTC
>NC_057810.1:464624074-464635401 GCF_018294505.1 Triticum aestivum | reverse complement strand
CCTCCTCTGCTTCCTCCCCTCCCAACCTCGGCCGTCGTCGGGCCTGCCTCCTCGCCCCTGCACCCTCTGTAAACCCCCCCCTCTCTCTCTGCAAGGGTTCTTTGGTTAATTTACTTAGGTTTTAGTTAGGGCAGTATGTTAATTAGGTTATCTATTTAGTTATGAATTTAGCTAGGTTTCAAAATTAGCTGAATTTATATGCAAATTTGAACTGCACATGTTATATGTGGATATGTCATGTTTTGGACATGTCATGTTTGGAAAATGATCCGAGTGGCCTATGTTACGCCGGAATATTGATTCATTTCCATTCCGGTGAATTTCAGGCGCTCGATATGTCCATTTTTTAGCAAAGGTCATGCCGAAATTTCCCATGAATAAAGGCATGATTTGTGCTACATAGTTGGCATATCGAGTGCTGGCACATAGATTTCTTTTTATGTCATTTCTCATTTATTCATACTTTTAGAAATAAATGAGGAAACTTAATCATAGGATACATGTCGAACAACGAAGAAACTGGGCCTTCTGACCAAGATGCAGACGAGATGGATTATGAGGGTGAACAAGAGTACCTCGACTATTTGACTGCTAAGCAAGGTTTGCAGGTCAGCCTCGATGATGGTACTGACGCCGACATCGACACCGATGATGCCGGCACCGATGGCGACGCCGAGACCGGTGGGGAAGGTACCGGCAGGGAAGATACCGGCGGGGAAGGTACCGGCCCCGATGCCGCTACCGAAAAGAGGAACCATAAGAAGCACAGGATACGAAAACCTAACAAACTAGGGATTGGATGACTTGTGATCAAAAAGATGGCACCTGGCAAGTTTGAGCCGTTAGAGCCGGAAGAACCTCGCAAGTGCTATGGGAACCAAGTAGGATGCATCCTACGGGAATGCGCGAGCATCAACGATGATGACTTAAGGAGTAAAGAACATTTGACGCAGTTGCTCCTAACGAAGTTGCACAAGATATTCAAGTTCCCCGACTGGGATGATAACATAGAACAACCGTGGGATGATCCGAAGATGAAAAAGATTAACAATCAGGCCATGGGCATGTTCAGCAATGATTTGGCCTCCTGGAAAGGGAGGGTGAAACAAGCTATTGAGGCTGATGAACCCCTGTCCAAGATTCTGGAGGCTGATGAACCCCTGTCCAAGATTCTGGAGGAAAATCCGACACTTACGGAGGAGGAGTTCGAAAAGTTCAAGGACACTTGCGCTACCAAGGAAGCCAAGGCTAAGGCTACGAAATTCAAGAGCCTTCAGCAAAGGAACACAGGGAAGCATCGCCTCGGAAGCCATGGCTACCTCGGTAAAAGGCCCATATGGGATAAGGAGGACACGTAACGTGAAGCCGCGGGTCTCCCAAACCCCTTTGCGGAGTTCACCAACCCCTTGGAGCGTGACTTCATCAGGGCCCACTACAAGTGGGACAAGGAGAAAAAGGTTTTTTACATAGACAAGTTCATGAGGAAATTGATTAGACTACTGGAGAAGCAACACCAGCTTGCAGCCGAAAGCCCTACTTCTCCGATGAGGCCCAAGTGGGACACCCCTCTCAACCGGGCCTTGAACGAACTTAAGGGACTCCCTTTGGGCCAGTGGCCGCAATATGGTCGTGTGCACGGCGCTGGAGATGGCGCCACATGGAAGGTGTTTTACAAAGAGGGACCGGAGGCCAAGAAGCAAAAAAGAAGTTTAGTCAGGCGGACATCGATGCGAAGGTGAAGCTTGTGGTCGAGAAAAAAGCATATGAGGACGCGGAAAAAACAGCCGAGGAGAAAAATGAGTTGCTACAGCAGGCAGTCAATGCAGCTGTAACTGCCTGTAGAAATGATTTCGCAACTAACTTGGTTCCAGCTATCATCAACTGGACGAAGGAAAATCCAGACAAGACGGTACATGATTTCTCGATGCCCAGTTTCGTCGGGAGCAACTCCATGAACAACAACACCATCGCACCATCACTTGCTCACGCAACCGGGCCTCCTCTCGCAGCCGCTCCCGCTCATAGCAGCCCGTCCTCAGCCTTAGGCGCGCTAGGTGGGCCTTCGTCTTTGGCTGAGCTCGATGCCATCACGGTAATTACATGTCGCACCAACATATATATATATATATATATATATATATATATAATATTCCATTTTTGTTGCCTTTCGGTTGTTTTACGCCACAGACATATGTGTTTGCAGGCGAAAGAAACCCCGTGCACCATACTCTACTTGATCAAAGGCCAGAAGGTGGACGTGGGAAAGGGGATGATAATGGACCCCTCGCAACCCACCTTCCACAACCAGCCGATCCCCGCTGGGCACTTCAGGGTTAGCTTGACCAGTGTGAAATCGGGGCACGAGGATTTGCCTCCTCCAGTACAGCATGTGGGAGCGGATGACGAGACCCCGCCGCGGATTGGAAGCTGCAAGGGTTGGGTGCTGCTATGGCCGAAGAATCTTATTCGTCTGGAGCCGGCCGAGAGCACACCAATAACCACACATCAACAAGCATGTGCGGAGACCACCACCCCGCCTACGCAATTACCAGCTCCTGTAGTGCGGGGTGAGAGCGGCGGACGACATGATGAAGGGGGTGCAATAGTACTGGTTGATGTAATTTCTCCTGTAGAACAGAGAATGGATGATGAGACGGAGGTCGACCCTATGGATTTCCTCAATACAAACGCGTATGACTGTGACATAGATATGATGAGTCAACCATATGACAAATCGGGCGATCAGCTTGCTAATGAGGATATGGATGATATGCCCGGGCAGGGTCGTAGCACGGATTGCAAAAAGTCTCTCTTCATGAAATCCTCACAGGACACGCCTGAAGATGCCGCCTCAACATAGGCTCAACTAGCCGGGCGCGAGGGTCGTACAGTACTTAGCCCGGGAACACTGGGGCAGGGGTTAAGGAAGGGTCTGGAAGGTGTGCCCAAGAAAAAGGAGAGGAAGAGATCGGGGAAGATAACTGCCTCCAAACAAGCCAGAGCACATAGAAGCCAGACGATGCATCTTGAAGAGCGTGTACCCGTGAAATGTTCGGTCATGTTCCATCTCACGGGCGAGCCGATGCTACCGCTAAAACCGCTGGAGGCACTATCAGGGGACCTCAGGAGACTGCACGACCATGTGCTGTCGACTGAGAAAAGCCTACTAGCCTCAAAGGATCCAGGATATCTGACATACGCGGCTCGTGTGCTTGAGGGGAAGTGCTACGTTGAGACACAGCCCGCGGAGGTGTTCTTCCTGCGGTTTGACCATATCTTTGAGATGTTCCTAACAAGGCGGCTCGATTTTACAATCGTCCGCCTTTTTGCGCTACATATGAGCTCCGTCATGAAGAGTGAAGAAGTCTCGCAAATCTGTGTGGCGGATCCATACTACATGCACGAGTCTTTCTTGAGTCTCGGCGACTATGAGCGTGAAACTGCTAGGGAGTACCTCCAAAACTTCATGGTACAGAATAAGGACCGGGAAATTGTCCTCGTGCCTTATCATCCAAAGTAAGTCAGTTCCGGACAACCTTTTCGTACATTTCAATCATTCCTTCTCTCTCATATGGGGAATAATTTGAGGTGTCTTTTCCCCGTAGCAATGGCCACGCCGTCCTTATCGTTCTTTACCCGCAAGTCTCCCATGCCGTGTATTTTGACCCTTCCAGAAACTACGAGAAAAAAGACTACACCCACATAATGAATATTCTAGATGATGCTCTCCAAGGCTTCAGCTTTAGAGGTGGCCACGTGTAGACCAGGAAACAAAGGAACAAGAAGATGGGTTTCGCGCATAAAACTAACTTTTCCTGCATCCATGTCCCAAAACCAAGCAAGAAGGATGGATTCTACATCGTCCATCTCATGATTCAGTTCAACACGGATCACCAAAAGCTTCGCATGAGAAGCAGAAATGATGATCATATCCACAAGTGGCTAGAATCTCATCGAGAAGCGGATTATAAACTTAGAGATGACTTCTTTCGCATCCAAAGCGACATTACGACGATCATCATGAAAGAAGTCGTCGATGAGAAGGGGTTGTTCCACCATGGCCCTATATCGCGAGCTGACGTCCGAACTCGCATAGGCATGCAACATCTAGACCTCACGTCGTTCAAGAAGCTAGGGTTCATCCTTGATGATATGGAAGGCTGGAACTTCTAGTGATTTATGATACCGATGATGATGATGATATGTGTCGGTTGAACTTGTATACTTTTTGTAGCGATGAAACTTTGTGATGTCCATGGCCCCTGCCGAACTTGCGTAACGCTACTTTGTTAGTTTGCGTACGATGACCTGCGTACCTCTAGTTAATTAATTTGCGTACTGTATGTTGCATCTAGTTGCTAACCCTTTCTTTTTCGGTATTGCTCTAGTATATTTTGTTACATATATATGATTGTACATCCTCTTCATGAACATGCATCTCTAACAGGTACCTAGTTTCTTGATGGCGAGATGGAATTGCTATGTCGTGTACAAAGGGAAGGTTCCGGGGGTGTACAACGAGTGGCATGAGTGTCAGGCGCAAGTGAATGGGTTCACGGGCGCCAGCCATAAAGGCTTCAAAAGAAGACAAGAAGGAGAAGCTTGTTACTTGAGGTTCACGCTAGCGCGAGAGAGGACTCGTAACCGCCATCTCATGTACTGCATAGTTTCGCTCTCACTCATAGTGAGAGCTCTTCTTGCGTATATCTTTGTTTAGATGGATGACGTTGTTGTAGTTGCAAGTATTCGAGACTTGCATGTATCGCTATTTTCGAGATGATGACAAGATACCACTTTGTGTTGGATGATGATTATGATGAGACTATTTGTATGTATATGCTATTATTACATTTGTGGTCTCGCAGGCATTTGTATGTGTATCATGATGACATTTCTATGTGCTAAAGATTCTTCTATAAAGCCTGTTCAAATACAAAACAAATATGCCGAACAAAAAAAACAAAAAACTACTTAAATTAGCAGTAGCGAGTGTATAAAAGTTAGCAGCAGCGCCACGATTGCAGTAGCGCGTCCAGGCAAAGCGCGCTAGAGCTACTAGCAATAGCGAGCTTCCACTAACCGCGCTGCTGCTACACTTGTGTAGCAGTAGCGCCAGTGAGCACGCGCTACTGCTATGTGTTAGCTGTAGCGCCTTATTAGTAGCGCCACTCCCCGCGCTACTGATACACCTAAAACCCGCGCTGCTGCTAGCCTTTTCTCTAGTAGTGGACCTCTGTTTGCAGAAAGTTGTAATCTATGAAGTGCCCACACCATCAGTAGACTACATGGATTACAAGCTCGTTGCCTTGTTTAACATGGGATTAGTCTATCTGGAATCCGGCCGACATACATGATTATGGATCATCATCAATCCTGTTAAGGCAACATTTCTGTCTGATGCTATAGTGCACGATGGCATCGTTTACGCGGTCGACGCACAGATTGGCTGCATATACTGGTGGAATCTATCGTCGTGTAATTGTTCTATATCATCTCATCTTTACCTTATGAATATGACTGCATATTCATTTGTTACAAATTTAGAATACATAGCATGTCTATAACCACATCATTGCTTTATGTCCTTCTCATTTCCTAGATTTTTATGACCACACATGTTATTGTTAGAGTTGATATGAGAACAATTGGCATCTAATGATTGTTAGAATACATATTATGAGCATAACATCATGATTGCTATATGTCACTCTCGTTTACAAGATTTTTATAACAATGCATGTTATTGCTTAGAGTTGATATGAGAACAGTAGTAGTAAGTGCTATGGTAGAATATGAGTAGGCACTGTCATAGTTGTTTTCCTCTCATTGTTACATGATGTTTGAACCATGACATATTGCTAGAATATGAAAGCCATTGGCTTATTTTTTTAACTTGGGGTATGATTATGACCACGACATTGCAATTTTCTGTCTATGATATGTATCAGTGTTATAATAATCTTAATTCCACGCATACTCTGAACATGATTGTTTATTTTTGTCCTTTTGGTCTCCAATTTGAATTGTTGAAGTAGACGCAAATGCGCTGGCCTTCATGATTCCAGGACCTGGAATCATACTAGCCGATGGGTGGTGGTTTATCGCTCGTTCAGCTGACGGCGGTTATTTGATGCTCACTCGCACGTACCAAATTGACCAAACCATTACATCAAACCACATGCAGTACAATGTGTGGGGCGTTCGTGACATTGATGGCTATGGTTGCTTCGTGTTCGAGAAATATCCCAGCTCCATTGGGCCAAGCGTATTCAATTGGAGGCGGGTTTACAGCCTCGGCAACCACTCCTTGTTCCTCAGGCTCAATTTTCCGATCATCCAACCAATCATCGATCATATCACCGGTGATGATTATCGTGCTATGCAACTTCCATTCGCGAGGGGGACTGTGTTTAGCACCAATCCATATATGGCTTCTGCACAGCATCTCCATCATCATTATCAGTACATCATAACACCAGCCTATCGGCCTTCTTCCACGACAGCAGCTCGGTACCGCCGCCACCGAACTCCTCAGGGCCTGCAATTAGCTGTAATTCATCATATGTGGATTGGTGCTGCCTCGACATCAAACCAATTCGAGCAAGGAGGAGTGTACGCAAGGTTGCTTCATCCACGGTAGCTTCTTGGAATAAGTCTGCATCAACCTTCAGAGCAAATCCTCCTTCCCCGTTCACATTGAGCAACGTCCAGACCGCCCATGAACTTCTGAAGGGCAAGTGGACTGCACGGGCGAACGTGAAAGTTGTGCAGGCGGACGAGAAGGGAACTTCCTCCTGTAAATGCAAGAAATCACTTCATCATGAGGTAAGCAGTACACTTCCTAAACCATCTCAGTGTAGTTATCATAGACAAATCAGTACAAGCAGTACAACACGTGATTATGCAGTACAAAACTTATGCAGTGCGGTTGCTTCAGTTCGTTGTGGGGGAAAATGCAGTACGCTTGTATAGGTTCATTACGTATAACGATGCAGTGTGGTTGCTTCAGTTCACCTTGAGGGGTGATGCAGTCACCGTGTAATGCTTCGGCAGTACCATTTTGAACACATTGCAGTTCGCATGATTCAGTTCATTTAACCTAACAATGCAGCTCGGTCATTTTGTGTGCAGGAGATGACGTTCAGCAGATACAAAATGCCGCGCATAATTGATAGCACTGAGAACAACAACTTTCAGAAGAGTGGATATTCTTCTGACAGAGATACTGGCTGGGTTACCCCTGAGATTCCTCATGGATTCTTCACGACGGCAAACAGGGTGCAGTACTCTCCACAAGAAGATTTTTCCCAGGAAGAAGATGTAGTTGAAGATGACGATGATGTCACATTCGTCTGGGAAGGCACTCACCAACACGATGATGAAGACGATGACGATGAAGATGAGCCGATAACAGTTCTCAACCCAGAGTATAAGCACGAGTTCACTACGTTTGGACAGCATGTCCGAACAGATAATGATGACGCAGTTGAACACGATGTTGCAGAAGATGATGATTATGTCTATGATGATGTGCCACTGCTCCAAAATTTTAAAACCAATCCACCGAGACATCGTCACAACACTGGATTACCACCACGTCCACCTGCCGCACCCCAAAACAGAGCTCAGCGTCCACCTGCTGCACCGAAAAACAGAGCTCCAACCAGACCTGCTGCATCAACTTCGACGCTGCGACCACCAACGGTGCCTCGGTCAAAAGTAAACAACAGGTACAAATCCTCCTCACTGTTACCGCCGCGAGATCCTCAACTACACACATCTGCTATAACCCCGCCATGTCAAATACAACCCGGCGAGCTGCAAACACCATCAGGCGAACGACTCTACACACATGTAAGTTTATGGTCTGAAAAAAAATAGTTGCAGTCCATACAGATAACATTGCAGTGCACACTGATATTTCTTGTGAGCTTTGGCTAGGAACATTGCAAATGCTTTATTAAACTCGTATGCACTCCTCGTATTCAAAAAACAGAACAGAACAAATTTTCTCATATAGCATTTCAATTAATGCAGGATAAAAACATGTCGCTCAACCTCGTACCTGCTGCTGGAATGAAGTTCACCACATACGAAAAGGCATGGGACTTTTACAACAATTATGCATGATGTGCAGGGTTTGGTATACGCAAGAGGGCAAAACATAGGACAAATGCCTACATTGTCTGCTCAAGAGAAGGGGTCCACAAGCAGGCTGTGTCAGATTATCACCGGGTACGTCAGAAGACATCAAAAAGGATTGGCTGCAATGCAAAGATTAGAGTCAAAAAAAGGAAGGATGGCAAATTTGTGATAGAAATGGTTCAACTCAACCACAATTACAAGATGCTGGAAAGCCCCGGGATGCTTTTGCAGATGCGATCGCACAAAAAAGACGATCCTTTGATAGACCAGTTAGTGAAAGACATGCAACTAGACAACCACACACATGCTCAGATGATGTCGACGCTGTCGCGTATGTCCGGTGGTCTGCAGTACATGGGACATACTAGCTGCGACTGGGTAAACAGGTAAGCACGTAACAGAGCATATCTCTTAAGCATTCTGTCTGTAATTATTCCCTGTTTGGTGAGATAAGTTTGAATTGTCTATGAAAATGCAGGAAACAGAAGTTTCCCAGAGAAGAGTCTGAAGATGATGTCAAGAAACTTCTGAATTTCTTCGAGAAAATGCAAAAGATAAACCCAGAGTTCTTCTATGATTATGGCGTTGATGCAGATAACCGTGTAAGAAATGTCTTTTGGGCGAACGCAAGTTGCAGAGGATCGTATGAAGATTTTGGAGACTGCGTTACATTTGACACGACGTATAAAACCAACAAATTCCACATGCCACTGGGAGTGTTTGTGGGGGTGAACCATCATCTACAAAGCACCATATTTGCTGTTGCACTCGTGCGAGATGAAACAATACCATCATTTGAGTGGGTTTTCAAAACCTTTCTGAGGTGTATGAACAACAAGCCGCCAATATGCATGCTCACACGTACAAAAAATAAAAAACACCTGCATACTTACGTTTTGTTTTGTTTTGTGCACTTATATTTCTTCCATCTATCTTGCAAACACACAAACAACTTAATAAAAAAACATTGTTTGTCTCTTCTCAGACCAGTGTTCTTCGATGAAGGCAGCATTAAAAACTATCCAACCACAAACTCTGCATAAGCTGTGTCGGTGGCATATCATGAAGAAGTACAAGGACCACCTCGCCTTGCTGTATAAGGCGCACGAGAAGCTCAAGGACGAACTCAATGCAGTGCTGAACCACCCACTAATGCCGTCAGAATTTGAACGAGCATGGAAGAACCTCATTCAGAGGTACAACTTGCAAGACGACGAAGTGATGAATTCATTGTGGGATGACAGGCACGAGTGGATCTCAGCTTACTACAAGGAAATTTTCTGTGCTCGGATGACTTCCACACAGAGAAGCGAGAGCATGAACCGCATACTGAAGAAAAATTTTGTCAGGGAGAAGCATGATCTCCATCTGTTTGCTCAGCAGGTGGACAACTGCATTCAGACCAGGAAGGCCGTCGAGCACGCAGAGACAGTAGCAAATGAGGTAAACAAAATGTCAATCAAAAACTGCTTAAAAATATGACTAAAAACAAACAATTTTTTCATTTCTCTGGATCGTAACAGTGCATTTGTGATCATGCAGTCAGAGGTAAAAACAACAACAAAGTTTGGCTTCAAAGTTCAGCTATCAAAAGTGTATACAAGGGCAGTGTTTGCAGATTTCAAAGAAACACTCTACCGTAGCACTGCATTCAGAGCAGAACGGTGCCCTGAGAACCCGACAAAGTATCTAGTACACCACTACAACAGATCGGATGCATTTGACTGGGCAAGGCATAATTTCCAAGTGGTTGCCGATGAAGAGAAAGGTGTCTACGAATGTGAGTGCAAACTCTGGACACACACAGGTGAGACTCCTAGCAAAAAAAATCTAGATTCTCATAGTCATGCACGAAAGCTAACTTACTGAAATTTAAAAGTACATATGCATGTGTAATTCACGAAACCAAATGAAGTTCACTTCTTTAAAAAATGAACAAATAATGAAAAAAAATATGTTTACTAATTTCATGTAGTTCACTTACAGAACACAAAAAAAATGTGTTTGTCTGTAGGCCTCTTCTGCGTCCATGTCTTATGCATGCTTTCTCATTTGAGAGTACTCAACATTCCTGAGGTGTACATCATGAAGAGATACACCCATAACGCAAGATCAGATGCAACGTTTGACAGAAGAGACTACGAACAAACAGCACCAGATGGAACCTCGCTTTTTTGCTGTAGAAAATTGCTGACAGAAACAGCAATGGACCTTGCAAACAGAGCGACAAGGTCAGACGCTGGGTGCCATAGAGCATTGTCTGGTATGAGGGCACTGATAGAGGAAGTTGACGTGCTCAACGAAGAAGAAGAAGAAGCAGCAAAACTAAGGCAAGCAGAGAAATACCAACATGACAATAAAGCCGAGCAAGAAGAAAAAACTGAACACAATGGAACTGGTGCTATCAAAAAAGAAACAATTCTTCCACCTCCTGTTTCAAACACAAGAGGAAGAAAGAAAGGGGGAGACGCAAACCAGAAAAAGGTGGCATGCAAGGAGAAAAATGATGACAAAAACAGTAAGCCACAGCCTGAGCTGGACAGTGATGGTCGCCCACTGGGAGTAAGAATGTGCAAAACATGTAATGAAGTCAGCGGCCACAATTCCAGGACGTGTACAAAAAGAAATGAACAAGAAAAACGAGGACATGGAGATGCACAACAAAACAGAAATTCCACTCACAACACTAAGAAATGGACGAAACCGAGACGTTGTAGCATCTGCAAAAAGAGGAAGAGACACAATTCAAGAACCTGCCTCAAATGAAAAAGAAAAAGATCAGAAAATGAGGAAGACGAAGAAGGTGAGATCAAAGAAGAATATGATGACACAACTAAAGAAGAAATGGCTTATGAAGAAGCAGATGGAGAAGAGGAGGAAGAAGAAGAGAGTGAAGAGGACGAAGAACGTGAAGAAACTGAAGAAACAGTGGCTTATGAAGAAACAGATGATGAAGATGATGAAGAGGAAGAAGAGAGTGAAGAGACTGAAGAGAGTGGAGAGGACGAAGAACATGAAGAAACAATATCAACAAGACCACCACGAGGAAAAGCTTCAACCAGCGCGCGGGGATCAAAGAAGGATGCAGTTTACAGCACTGGAAAATGAAAACCACCATCAACCAGCACGCGGGGATCAAAGAAGGATGCAGTTCTCACCACTGGAAAACGAAAGCAGCCAAC
>NC_057810.1:464615282-464623724 GCF_018294505.1 Triticum aestivum | reverse complement strand
CCAACAACCAGCACGCGGGGAGCAAAGAAGGATGCGGTTCACAGCACTAGAAAACAAAAGCAGCCATCAACCAGCGCGCGGGGAGCAAAGAAGGATGCAGTCCACATCGCTGAAAAACAAAAACAGCCATCAACCAGCGCGCGGGGAGCAAAGAAGGATGCAGTTCACAGCGCTGAAAAACGAAAGCAGCCATCAACCAGCACGCGAGGGGCTACAAACACAAAGGTGCAGAGACAAGAACCAGCAACACCGCCATGGAAAACAAAAGAAAGTGCAACATTAGACACGCTCCAGTCACCGCGCAGAAGCAACAGGCTAACGACCAAATAGATGAACAAACAATAAATTTATCGTATGCATAATAATTTGCTTAACTCTATGACTTATGTATTAGTTTAAATTTTGTGTAAACCATGCAAGAAGAAAATGGTATATAGAGTATACCATATATATATAGCAGTCTTGAGTAAAACATTGACACATTTTGATTCAAAAACCATGTAAAAAATGTTGTTAGTTTGCTATAGTCCAACAAGTAGTACATATAAAAAGCATTTCAATATGCAGTATGGAACTTGCAAAAATGCAGTACGCTTCGAACTATCATGCAGTACTATAGACTAACTACATGTAGTACACACCATGCAAATTGGGAAAAATGTGGAAACATGTAATGCTTAGTTGACATATAAGCATTTCACATATTGTAACCATGCAAACACAAATTTACCGTTGAATAATAATTGAAGCGGTTCAGATCACAAAAGTGCTTATTACAAAACACATCACAAAGATGAAAGCGTTCAACAAGCAGAAGTACTTATTACAAATCAACCTCATAACCTTAGCCAATCACGTCAAACGTGATTCTAACAGTACGATCCTCGAGTTCAAAGAAGTTGAGGACAACAACTTGCTCAGACTTCAGGCCACTATCAATGACAAATTCCTTCCACCCTTTGTGCAGACACAACCGCCCATCAACGCTTACACTGTACTTGGCTGGTTAAAGGTATCCATTACCAAGAACAACTTCAAGAATTCCTTTCTTCTTGAGCCGCACATACCTAACAGCTCGCTGAGGAATTTTCTGTAAAAAAATAATAAAACTGTTTGAGAATGAAACTAGCAGTACAATTCTCATGTTTTGAACAGAGATAGATGAAGTGCACAACAGTCCAACAAGTAGTACATATAAAACATTTTCAATATGCAGTATGGAACTTACAAATATGCAGTTCTCTTCGAACAATCATGCAGTGTTATAGACTAGCTACATGTAGTACACACCATACAAAATTGGAAAAAATGTAGAAATATGAAGTGCTCAGCTAATATATAAGCAGTTCACATATTCTAACCTGTAAACTAAAACATAAGCTACATGCACACGAGGAAAAAAAACAAGAAAATAAGAACACATTGCAGTACACTTCAAAAAACACAAAGAAAAAAGTGTGTTCCTAAAATACTACAAGTTCAGGATACAATGGAATTATACAAAAAAACACTAAGAAAAAAAATCATATCTAACAAAACATACCATCTTTTAGTGAGTCTCCACATCTGTTGGCGTAAGCTGATGGACAAAAGGACTCGTGCAGCCAAGGCCACGGCGAAGCGGCACAGAATAGAACGCAGATACGTTGATCTGGCCCATATCCAATCCTTCTATGAATACTGTACCATATGCAAGCTGCTCGGCTCGCCCTGTTCGGCACAATACCTTCCCACCACGACGAGCACGACGGGCCTGCGAGCAAGCTAAACAATTGCAGTACGTCAGCACACCACAACCATGGCCGCAGCAGAAGAGATACGCATAGGGGCCTGGAGCCATCGCAACAAAAACCTAGAGAATGGAGAGAACTTGCGCCTAGAGGAGAAAAATGAAATGCAAACGAAGGGTATAAGTTAGCCTTCATTTATATAAGAGGAATGCAAAAAGGTCAAAACTGAAAATTAAAGGGGACTTAATGGAAATTATGTTCCCAAGAATAAAGGACAATCAATGAAAGCTTATGTTACCAAAGAAAGAGGAACGGAAAAAGAAGGTGTACTTTGACTGCAGAAATTCCCACGAACAAAACCACAGATCATTAAAAAATAATACTCTGAAAAATTATAATCCACAGACCATTTTATGTGTGCAGTTCTCCAAATTCGTACCAGGTAGTTCACTATATGTGTGCATGAAGTGCAGTACGTGCTTTTTGGCACAAAGAAGGATGCACGCAGTGCAAGATGTGTACACCTGCAGCACAGAACTATGACGAATGCAGTGCACACCCGTACACTAAGAAAAAAGGATACGAAAGAGGAAAAACAATAAAGAAAAATGATACAAATGCAGTGCACAAAAATGTAGCCCAGAAATTGTGCAGTACGGTATGTGTGCACATGTAGTACTGAAACTAAATCAATGCAGTGCACGCATGATTTACTAAAAAAAATTGACCACCCAGGTGCTACCGATCCCAGCCAGTCTCATAATAGGTCTGCACCCACAGAAGGGGAGTCGTTCTGAGCCACAGTGCATGTGGCCGGTTGCACGTGGGCCCATAGGTCATAGAGCATATAGCTACGAGTGCCGTGTATAAGCACCCAGATAAGTATACGGAGGAGTTCGACCAGTATGCCTCGCCAACACTTATAAACAGGTCGGGCGCGCCTTCCGCGGGCGAGGTGGGACTAAACATTAGGACGCACACACGGCGAAACGGGAACCAAGCCATGCTCACAGGCCGACTTGGACCCAAGTATGTCTCTAAACTAGACGAACAAAGGCCCAACAAGGCCGACTAAGAAAAAACAATAAGTTAAAAAAATGGCCCCCCCACCCCCCCTTTCCCTACCCCTCCCATACCAGCGATTGCAGTAGGTACAAGCAAAAACAAGATGCGGTACGTAGCTGTAAACAATACAGTGCACTACGTTACACGATGCAGTGCGGTATGGCAATCTAGTTCCCGATTACCCCTACACGAATAAATAAACTCAAAAAACAGTGAAGTACGCACATGTATACACAAGTGCAGTACTGAATTCTAGATGATGCAGTGTAGGACTATATACTAATGCAATTCATTATCGCACATGATGCATCTACAAAACGTAACAAAATGCCCGTTCGCATAGAAAAAAATGGTGGTTAAAAAAATGTGCTGATAAAAAAAACCACCTTAAAAAACCCCACGTTCGCATACATACACCCGATCGGAGTAGTTCCATCGCCACAAGCCCACGATCATAGATGCAAAACCAACCCACGATCCGCACAACCGCATCATCAGCGCGATCGTGCAGTTCATCCGACGAGGCCATACCACCCGCGCCCTCCCCTTAAATTCAGACCCCTGCCAAAGGCCTTCTCATCCACAACAACACAAGTATCCATTGCGCTCCCACCAAAAGCATAAAGCCCTGCCACCGGCGATGACGTTCACCGACGAGTACAAGGGCGACAACGCCGTGGAGGCGCACGGCAACACCAAGTTGCACGTCATCCACACCAACGACAAGAAGCAGATGGCGATCACCCTCACGCAGTACGAGCGCCACCTCAGCCTCCAGCGCCACAAGATCGTCGGCATTGATCTCGAGTACGACAACGACCCTGAAGCGACGCAGAAACCCGCCCTCTGCCAGCTCTCCATCGGCAAGAATCACTCGGTGCTGCTCTTCCAAATGAGCGACACTGAAAGGTGCACCGTCTTCGACAACTTCCTCGCCGACCCCAGGTACACCTTTGCAGGCTTCTCCATCGACGGCGACAAAACCAGGCTGGAGCGCGTCAAACTGGAGGTCGCCAACTTCGTCGACATCTAGAAGGAGTGGAGGGTGCCCGACGCAACCAAGCCGTTGGACTCCCTCGGAGACGTCTCCAGCGTGCTCATCGACGACTACTACAACAACATGAAGAAGAAGATCACCGACACCGAGCACCAGCGCTGGGCCCATCCTGCCTCTGTCCAGGAGGCACATCGAGTATGCGGCAAAGGACGCCTACACGGCGTACGAGATATGGAACTGCATCACCCTCACCCAGGACAGCCTTCGCCGTGCAAAGCTGGAGAAGGAGGAGCCACCCAAGAAGCGCGCCAGGAGCAGCTGGGGATGGGGAGAGCCTGACTGGTGAAGAAGAAGATGGTGCCGTCCAGGAGCCAAGAATGCCAGCGTTCTTTTAGAATTATCATCAAATTTGCTTTGTGTTGTTTGCTTATGTATCGTTAGTTTGCTTGTGTGCTGAACCTAGTTTGCTTGCCATGCACAATCGCATGTAATGATGAACTCAGATTATGTTAGTTTGCTTTCTGTTCAACTTAGCTTGCTGGTGATGAAATTGTCATACAGAATGCAAACAGGACGCATGCAGTGCAAGTTGCACACGAATGCAGTACACTGAATTTGTAGAATGAAGTCTTAACATACCCAACAAAGTAGTGCACGAACATAAATTTGAAAAAAGGAATACATAAGAGCAAAAACACAAATAGAAAAACGCAAAACACGTAAAATAATTCAATATAGTCCAGAAGTACACGAAAGTACAGCACAGAACCATAATGAGTGAAGTACAGGTATGATTTACAAAGCAATGCACTCCCATACATTGGGAAAAAAGATTAAATGATTGCAAAAAGACGGAAACAAAAAAATGACAACTGTACATGCAGTATGCAATGCGTAAACAATGCAGTACAGAACCCTGATCAATGCAGTGCACACTCCAACATTGAAAAAAACACAGGGGAGAAATATAAAAAGAAAAAAAATTGACCACCCAGGTGGCACCGGCTCCAGCTAGTCTCGTAATAGGTCTACGCCCACAGAAGGCGAGTCGTTCTGAGTCACAGTGCATGGGGCCGGTTGCACATGGGCCCACAGGTCATAGAGCATATAGCAGCGAGCGCCGTGTATAAGCGCCCAGATAAGTATACAGAGGAGTTCGACCAGTATGCCTCGCCAGCGCTTATAAACAGGTCGGGCACGCCTTCCGCGGGCGAGGTGGGACTAAACATTAGGACGCACACACAGCGAAACAGGAACCAAGCCGTGCTCACAGGCCGACTTGGGCCCAATTACATCTTCACTACCCGAACACACGGCCAACAAAGCCCACTAAGAAAAAACAATATGTTCAAAAATAAAACATTAAAAAGAAAAATGACAAACATATTTTAAATGAATAACAACAAACAAAATAAAATGTGCGTCGGCACTGTAAGAATATTAATAAATAAAACGCAGGAAGCCCAATGTCAACGTACAGATGCAGTCAGCGACGTACAACAACGTAGTTCTCCACGTGGAAGCACAAACTATTTTTTTTCTGAATTGCAGTTATCTTCGCTCTGCAATGCAGTATGGCTGAAATAAGAATGCAGCCCTGTTACTTAACCAAAACACTCCGAAAACCCCTAGCCACATTACCCTCCATCCACAAAAACGTTGTATTACCACAAAGATCAAGAAAAGAAAAGAAAGAACACCATCAAGAGAAGAAAAAAAGTACATATGTGTGAATCAAACTGCAGTACACTACGTGGACCTGAGCAGTTCGTTTCTGATAGAAAATAAGTGCGCTAACTTGGACAATTGACCGAAAACACAATCATCACATTTTCTGACAGTTGCGTCAATACATTGATCTAATCACGAAAAAAGAGGCGACGACGTTCCGGATTTCCAACGCACTAGCAAGAGCCTCCTCATAGCAGAACCTCTCAGCAGTTGCCACGTAAACTTAAAACAGAGCCCCACCACGCTACTGTCCCACTCCACCTCTCCCACGTCCTGTCAAGGAGAGCAGAGGAGAAAACGCAACTGCTTCGTCCCCCCAAAAAACCCAATTGCATCTTCTTCTCCGCTCTTCCTTTCACTAACCTCTCTCTCTATAACAAACACCAGAGAACACACGAGAATCATGGAGGATGCACCTCTGTGCAAGCAGTGCCGCAAGTACACCAGGGAGCTCCACGACGTCCACCTCCACGGCAATCACAAGATCCACGTCCTTTGCACAAGCAAGGGCAAAGACGTGGACAAGATGCTGTCCATGTTCAGGAGGAAGCTCGGCGGAATGCCCGTCAAACTAGTCGGCGTTGATGTCGAGTACACACACTACGAGAAGCCACGGCGTGCAGCGGTACTACAGCTATGCGTAGAAAAAGAATGCCTTGTCTACCACATATCTGCAGCTAAAGACAGGTAAGAATAACTGTTGCTTTCCAATATTGATTATAAATTTTCTTCACTGCAATTGCCATAATATTTAACCTTTGGTTCTCATTCTTGAAAAAGCGTGGCATATGAATTTATTGACAGTTTTGATCTGGCTCCATGTATGTCACTCATGTGTTCAATTCTTGAATTATATTATCTAGCAATACACGCAGTTTAATTATAGTTTCTTCACTACAACATTACCATACAAAACATGTATGAAATTAGGTTCAGGAATACAAGCATACACAAAACATGCATTGTTTATGCAATCTATTATCAGATTTAATAGTTATGCTGAACAAAGTATTAGCAACTGCTCAATGCAACAGATTCAGGTATCCATATTGCAGTTCAATTTCAGAAAAACACAAAAAAAACATTGCTAGTTCTAAAGAAATAAAATATATTCACTCTATACAAATATATTGCAGGCCAATGGAACTAGACAAATTCCTGATGAATGATGAGTACACCTGATGGGGTTATGTACCTAGGGTAGGGTCATGGACCTGATCCAAGTAACTTACCCCAGGACATCCTTAGAAGAGGTCGCCTTCCAGTCGACCAATGAGGACTCACTCGACTGGCCTGAAGGACTCGACCACGAAGACTCACTCGACCACCAGGAGGTCAAGAGGCACTCTGCACTGCAACGGCCTGTAATCAAGTAGACTTTATGATAGTAAAGGCACTTTATGTGGGGCGTTACCAGTAACGTCCCAGACTTAACTCACCTTAAACCCTCTCCTGCGTGGGTTGGCTAGGGTCCTGGCGCACTCTATATAAGCCACCCTCCTCCACAGGCAAAGGGGTTCGGCACCTTGTAATTCATACATTCATAATCCACTCGACCGCCTCCGGGCTCCGAGACGTAGGGCTGTTACTTCTTCCGAGAAGGGCCTGAACTCGTACATACTTTGTGCTTACAACCTCTCCATAGCTAGGACCTTGCCTCTCCATACCTACCCCCCACTCTACTGTCAGGCTTAGAACCACGACAACACCTTCGTCAGATTCGCTATTGAAGGAGACAAAAGCAAGCTGAAGGTATCTGGTTTGGAGATCAACTCCAACAACTACATTGATATTCAGGTGGAATGGAGAGACCCATACAATAAAAATAAGTTTGACTCTTTGGCTGATGTTGCTGGCAGGATGATAGACATTCACTACAATGACATGAAGAAAAAAATTAACCGCAAGTAGGACCATACTCTGTGGGAATTTTGCCCGCTTCCAAACAAGCTTATCAAGTATGCAGCAATAGATGCATTCGCAACATATGAGTCATGGAGAATCATCTACTATGTCATAATGGGACTGGACAGGGCAAAAAGAGACAAAGAAGAAAAGAAGAAGAAGAACAAGGCTGTAATCCAATACAGCAACTAGAAAAAATCAGGGTTGTGTTTAGTCTCACTTTACTTTAAGCGTTGTGGTGTTCTTTGTTTCATGTATGCAAGATTTTGATAATGTCCATTGCTTCATATCGAACATTTCTTTTATAAAAACAATGTAAGTTTGCTTGTGATCAATTGCTTTCGCAGAAATTAGTTTGCATTAGAACAAGTATATACACAACTTTGAAAAATTTAATGAGTGACACCAAAACATAGTATGCACATACAAAACATAACAGTCCACAAAAAATAGTAATTATATAAAAATGAAAATTAATATTGATATATCTAAAAAAATATAATCCGTGTACATTTCTAAACAAACGTCAATACAGTTCACAGAACGAACATAAGGCAGTTCAACAAGTGTATCCGTGAAGTGCAGTACATGCATAAATGAAGAACGACAAGGGCCCCAACACACACACTTGCTACACGAAGTGCAGTACTCAACGTTGGTGAAAGCAGTACAAATGACAAGGGCCCCAACACATAAATGAAGAACGACAAGAGCCCCACCCCCTGCTCGGCCTCGCGCTAACGCACGCAGTGCGCTTGGTTCACAGGCGCAGTGCGAACATTCTGTTTTTTCCATCAAAGGGGACGCGCGCAAAACCACCACCCCCCCCACACACACACCCTAAGATAGACAGGGGGCGACGGGGTATGACGGACTCGCCTACGCATGCGGCGCCGCGGAAAGCCGCGTTGCCGCCTGCTCCGGCTCGTTCCAGGCTCGGCCTCGCAGGGGGATGTGGGGGGGCGTCACGACCCCCCCCCTCCCCACCCCCTGCTCAGCCTCGCGCTAACGCAC
>NC_057810.1:464613767-464614536 GCF_018294505.1 Triticum aestivum | reverse complement strand
CCAACAAATGGGACGCACGCAATCCCAGAGCCACACACCTAAGATAGACAGGGAGGCGACGGGGTGTGACGGACTCGCCTACGCATGCGGCGCCATGGCACGCCGCGTCGCCGCCTACTCCGGATCTTTCCAGGCTCGGTCTCGCAAGGGGAGGAGGGGGTCACGACCCCCCTCCCCACCCCCTTCTCGGCCTCGCGCTAACGCATGCAGTGCGCTTGGTTGACAGGCGCAGTCTGGGCATTCTGTTTTTCCAACAAATGGGATGCACGCAACCCCAGAGCCACAGCCCTAAGACAGAAAGGGAGGCGACGGGGTGTGACGGACTCGCCTAAGCATGCGGTGCCACGACACGCCGAGTTGCCGCCTGCTCCGGCTGGTTCCAGGCACGGCCTCGCAGGGGGATGGGGAGGGGGTCATGATCCCCCCTCCCCACCCCCTTCTCGGCCTTGCGCTAACGCATGCAGTGCGCTTGGTTGACAGGCGCAGTGACATTCTGTTTTTCCAACAAATGGGACGCATGCAACCCCAGAGCCACACCCATAAGATAGATAGGGGGCGGCGGGGTGTGACGGACTCGCCTATGCATGTGGCGCCGCGGCACTCCGCGTCGCCACGTGCTCCGGCTCGTTCCAGGCTCGGCCTCGCAGGGGGATGGGGAGGGGGTCACAACCCCCCCTCCCCCCTGCTCGGCCTCGCGCTAACGCACGCAGTGCGCTTGGTTGACAGGCGCAGTGCGGACATTCTGTTTTTCCAACAAATGGGACGCACG
>NC_057810.1:464610852-464613534 GCF_018294505.1 Triticum aestivum | reverse complement strand
CCTTAACGTACAAACAAATAAAAAAAACCAACTACAAAACGCAACAATAGGCAAAAAGTAATGTGTTTTTTGTTCTGACGAAAAAAAGCAGTTCGGTGTCATAAAGCAATGCAGTTTCGGCATGCACACACGTGCAGCACTTTGCTTGAATGCCAAAAAAATGCAGTTCTCTTATATTGGACAAAGAAGTTCGGCATCAAATGCGATAAGTTCATCGAACACATATCATACATATAAGCGCGACAAAATGCCAGTTCGCATAGACCGTTGTCGTCAACAAAAATTAAAATTATACACTTATATATATTGTATCAGTTATTGATATAAAATACACATACATATACAAATTCATCCACATGCACTGCCACATAAACGAACAAGAAGAAACACAACGACAAAAAAATGTCTTTTTCATACATAGTCAGCACAAACAAACACAACATCAAAACCTAGCTATTTTCCACGCACATCCTTTTGCACCTAGTAGAAAAACAGTGCCCCAAATGACTGTTACTGCGTCTGCAACTGCGTCCGCGATTGCGACAGGGAAGTGAGCCCAAGGTCCGCAATCAGTTCACGTAACTCAAGAGGCATGTCTTCATAACACAACATGTTCAAAGGATTGAACAGCAGCTGGAACATGTACTCCGCCTTCCAATCTTCAGTAGCAGGCTGAAAAAAAGAAAACAAATGCAAACAAGTGATTAAAAAAAAGGTTGTCATAAAGAACAAAAAGGTAAAAAGAAAACAGAGAAGCTGTTACGTCGGATTTCAAAATTTTCTCCACTAGACATTGGCCGTCATACAACTGCGTCATCCTCAGAACATAGATTCCACACCCATTTGCTCTCTGCGCTGGCACGACCGGGTAAAATGGCTTCTCTGCCAATTTAACCCAGTCAAGAAGGTTCCTCGATTTATACATTTTTTCACCATAAATCGCCTTCAACGGCTGAGTCATCCTCCTCATCTGGCAAAAAAAAGAAGCACAAGGTAAGAATAACACACATCACGGATCAAAAAGTTGATATTCAAACGAACCCAAAAAAAAGTTGCTCTCAAACATCTAAACAATCCCTCTTTTAAGTACACGTGAGAAAAATGCAGTTCTGTCGCGCATATGTTGAAGTTCACTACATAAACAATTGCAGTTTATAAAAAAATACAGTGGGAGAAACACAAAGAAAGCTTTATGGTTGGCAAAGAAAAAATAACATACCACTTCAGTGCAATCTGCGTGGTAGTCAGTCTTGCGCCACCTTGTCATGACATCAGGATGGCCAGTGTACTTCCTACTGTCATGGATATCAAGGGTCTGGCGATGCTGGTTCATCATTTATAAGGAATAATGACCATCCTTGAATCGCGGCATTATAATCTATTCGCATAAAAAATGAAATCAAAAGTTCTTTCGACACGTACCACCAGGACCACTGTTCCAAAAATAACTATAAAAAGAAATGCAACAAACCAGGAAAAATAAATGACAAAAACAATGAATTTACCAGTTTTGCATCCAACAGGTTTGCGCCGTCGTTCACAAAAAATTTGAACTGCTTAACTGCATCTTCTAAAACAAATGAGCTATGCACAACTGGCAACACAGGATTTCCGTCATTATCTCTCGCCACAGAGGTTTCCATTTGAAGAACGTACTGTACACAAAAAAGAACAAAAAAAGGACATGAAAAAAAAGAATAAACAATGCAAGCAGGCATGGGCATGAAAAAGCCAGTGCAGTAAGAAAGAATGACAGCAAACATTTACTGTGATAAATAAAGGTGAAAGTAGCAAACGTTCACCGGATTGATAAGCTAAACCCAATTCAGGGTCTTGCTTACAGTACTTGATGACAAAATCCATGATATATGAATCCATTAAAGCTCCTTTGCCAAATGTATCATAAATATAGTCGAAATTGTAAGTATCGACATCATCACCAAAAGGACCATGCACCATAAAGAACGCGTTCCTGCAGTAAACATACACAGATGGGATCAATAATATTAGAACTAAAATCAAAACACACAAAAGCATGAAAGGGCACACGCATCACATAAAAAACTTACTCGCGGTGTTTGGTTACAAAATCTTTGCTGAGAACAAGATCCTTTATTTTAATCGCCTCATCCATATATCTGAACCTCGGAGGCTTCAATTTCTCTATAGAGCATCTCAACTTAAAAGCCCTCTCACCTGCCCTCTTGTTCGAAAATACTTCAACCTCATCCAAATGAGGACGATTAATTGCTGCACTCCTAGTCCTAGTTACACGTGCACACGGTGTAACAAAATCATCATCATCAACATCATATACATCATGTGGAGAGCTAGGTCGAGAGACACTTCCACCATCAGGTCCAGACGCCACATTTGTGTTCAAACCAGAATTATCTGGAGAGATTTCAATGACACAATCCTCCATAACCACATCAGAACCCTGGGACTCAAACAGTGACGTACAGCCTTCATGAAGCCCCCAATCAAAACCTAAAAACATGCAGAAAAAACATGGAAGCACTCAGTACAAAACACAAGAACCTTAAAACATGTATAGAGAAAAAATAGAATGCAGCCCACTGTTGTATACATCAATGCAGCCCACATATCTACAGCAATGCAGCCCACATATAAATAACAATGCAGCCCACTTCTCTACATCAATGCAGCCCACACTTGTAT
>NC_057810.1:464534575-464610512 GCF_018294505.1 Triticum aestivum | reverse complement strand
ATAACAATGCAGCCCACTTCTCTATAGCAATGCAGCCCGCACTTGTATACAGCAATGCAGCCCACATAAAAAATAACAATGCAGCCCACTTGCCCATAAAGAAGCGGAACCAAGCAGTAGTCAAAAATAAAATAAAGCGAGGATAAAGAAGTTCAATAAAACAACCTTTATCTGCAAAAATTAGAAGTGATGTTAAATCAAGGCAACACTTCCTCGATGTTAGCCAGCTATAGAGCATGGCCTTTCTGATGTAGCCAATGTGCTCCACCCCAAACTTAGCAACTTGAACACCATCCCATGTCTGCAAGAATTGAAACATATAGAATCCACAATCATGCCTGCAATAAAAAGAATAAAAAACATCAGTTTCACAAAAATTAAGTGAAAAAAAAACTTGAATGGTATGACACAGAAGGGCTGTAAAGAACGCACCCATTTGGCTGCAATGGGACAATGACATGTTTCAACACAAATCCATCAAGTGTGGGAGGATTTAGCGGCTCATCAGAACTCAAGCTACCTTCTTTCCATGCACGCTTGATATTTTTAACCATCCTCCTAAAAACCCTGACCGCATCAGGGCTGCCAGGTTTGTTGAGCGTGTCAAGAAATTCAAACCGCCTTTCTTTCACATTTAACGCAACTACACAATAATGACCAACACCATCCCTCGTATCTGGCAGATCAAAAGTTGCAAAAAGGACCTGTTGGAAGCATGAAAAAATAAATAAAATTATTATAACAAGAAAAAACAGAATGCTATAAAAACAAAGCAGGCAAAATACACATAAAAAGTCTCTCACCATATCCTTTTTATCAACACGCTCCTTGGCTTTTGAAGAGAACATCATTTTAACACTCCTGCCTACAGTACCACCATTCCAAATATTTGTCTACCAAATCAAAACCAAAAATCAAATAAGCAAAACAAGTCGTCGCACGAAATCAGAAAAAAAAATGAAAAAAAAAACAAAAATTTCTGCATTCTTACACAAATATGGTACGGGACAACCATTGTCGGAGATCTCTTAAACTTATCTACCAGCAAAGAAACCCCAAGATCTACAAGCCTTGTAGTGAGCATCCCTTTATCGCAAAAGGATTGACCAACTTCGCCAATGCTAATATCACCCATCTCAGTTTTAAAAGCAATCATGTCCCTGAATTTTTCATGAAAAACTCAAACATAAGATACTAAAAATTTAACAACAAATAAAAACGGGTAAATACAAAAAATTAGATAATACATATGAACAAAACAATTTCTAAAAAAACCATACTTCTTCTTCTTGTCCTTCCGAGCCCTTGTAACAGCAGCGTACAACTCATTGTATCTTTTCAAAAGAGCTGGATCAATGCTCGACGGTGTCACAACAGGGAGTTCATCATCTGCAATAAAAAAGATGAAGTTCACTTATCCAAACAATGAAGTTTAAATATTAAGATAAGGGAATTCTGCTAGCTATTTTGAAAATCATAGACAAAAGATCAAAGTTTCACTTATCATTTAACATCTAATTAAACAACATGAATGAGAAAAACATCAAACTGCACCGTTAAAAAAAATCTCTTGCCTTCAGTGTCAGAGTCTTCAGGCTGCTGTTCTTCAGAACTGAGCAAAATATTTTCTTGCATAGGTTGTGACGAATCCACCACAACCTCACTGGACTTTCCTTTTGCAGCAACATCAGCATTCTCTCGATTTACAACAGTCTGGTCAACAACAGCTTCCTTAGATACTTCAACTACATGAGGCTCCACTATCAATACTTTCGGAACATCATTGGACACCAGAGACACAGGGGAAGAAACAACACTAGCAGCAGGGGCAACATTCTCCAGTGGCTTTTCAATGCCAACATCAGAATCTTCATGCCGACTGGTGGGAACAGCATCATGGGATCCTTGAGCTACAGAAGGATCTGCACACTCAACGGCAACCGATACAGAAGCATCAACACTGGCACGGCCATCAACAGCACAACTGCCCTGATTCAGATTAACGTGGACTTCCACGTTTGGTTCTCCAACCTGTGGAAAGTTTAAAAAACACCCAGTAACGCAAAAATAAGCATGGGGATAACTAACACAACAACACAAAGCACACTTATGTCAAAAGACTGCTTGCAACATACACATAACAACTTCAGTCCACATATACAAAACAACACCAACACACGTGTGTCAAACACAACTACAACTGTAACCCACATATACATAAAAAAAGAAATGCAGTTCGATTTGACAAATGTTGCAGTTCAGTTATGTTAAATACTGAAGGTCACTTATGTAAATAAGTATGGATCACGCATGCCAAAAAGAACTGCAGTTCACTTATGTCAAACAGTGAAGATCACACATGTAAAACTATTGCAGCTAACATACGCAAATGAAAATGCATATGGATGAACATAACACCGTACATCAAGTTTATAACAGACAACAAAAAATTAGACTACAACCCACTAACAGAACAAGTAATACAACTATACCTTATCAGCTACAACATCAAGAGGGGACGCTGCATCACCCAAGACCTCATCCTTCCCAGAGCCATCGTAAGTCTCTTTGTGCACATCACGAGCAGCGACACCAGTCTACGGGCATAGAACAAACCAAAAAAGAGAAATAAGATGGTACCGACCGAAAAAGAAAAAACTCCAACCATGCACAAGCAGTACACACTTCACAACAGAGAAGTACACAAAAAAAAATGGGAACCAAACAAATGTAAGTTCAAAGAAAAAGGGAAGCATGGCAGAACAGACATGGCAGGAGTATTTATACCTGACCAACTCCATCGTCTCTAGTTCCATCGACACCAGAAGATTCCACTCCAGCCTATAACAAAAAAATAGTGAGGAGCAGTCAACATAATACACAAAAAAGAGGTCCAAAGCCACAAAAAACATAGAACATACATTATCAGCGCCAACGCCAGCGTCCTGATGGATCATTTCATCCACAATATGCCCAGCATCCTTCTCATATCGACCGCATTTTTCTTCTTGTGAATGTCTCAATTGAGCATACGAAGAACAAACATTTGTCACTGCAATCTTCAGGCTTTCAATCACGCCACAATCAAAATTGTGAGCAGCAACAATATCTTCATCTCGTGGGCCATGGCCAACAGGGAAAAAACCAGCAACTGTCCTCAACCTGTCACCAAAGGTTGGCAACTCTTCTGTCAGCTTCAAAACCTTCAGAAGAAGCTCATCAATCTCCTCATGCTTTTTACCGCCAACAAATGTCTGTTTATAAGAGCTTGTATTATCAAACATCTATCGAGGCATGAAACCACGAGTATGCGGCACCTCATCATCACAGCCAGGAAGCTAACTACAGATAGGCTCATAAAACCTATCATGAGTGCTAGGCCCCGCATCAGAGCTGCCGTGTACAACTGCAATAGGACGGTTGTACACAATATCACCTGACGCCTTCCACTGCAAAAAAAGAGAACACGCAAAGAAAAGTACACATGTGAGTACTAGAATAGTTCACATTTATAATGACTGCACATTTTAAAAAAAAATCTGATATTAAAAAATCAAGTGCACTAACTGGCAGCTTCCCAAATTTGTAACTTTCCAAGTAAATCTTTCCCTTCACAAGCACATCCTCATTGTACAACTTCATCAGGTCCTTGGTCATCAGGTATGACGCGCGTGGCGTCAACATGTGCATGACTGAAAATTTGCGAAGCTTCAAGCAGTCAAGATACATAATCAGGGGGACAATGGCACAACCCTCTGCACAATTCTGCTTGCTGCCTTCTGATTGCCACCTAACCACAGCTGCCTGCAACTCATCAACAACAAGATGACAAAAGTCCATCTGAGCCATAGCCTCATAATCCATGTTCTCTACCATCGCAGCAACTCTACCCAAACGAACTCCAGGCCCCAGGCACAGCAAATTCTGGTAAAGTATAAGGAAGAACACCTTCACAGCAAGGTCAACACTCACATAATCATCTTCCTCCACCAACACCTTCAACTTCTCAAGCAAGTCCTTGACACCTATACTTTTTGAGCGGTCAAAGCCAAGCTCATCCTTGAGGGCAGTCAACGATTCATCATGACTGCTGGAAGCAGGCATGGGTGCAGTGTGACTTCCATAGGTAAATCAAAAATGTGATGAACTGCATCACGATTGATTCGAAGAACCCTGCCATTCCCAAAGTCCATTAACATAGTGGCAGGGTCAATCACTCCCATCAAATAGCACATAAGAATGCGCGACACATTTTTCTTTACTGTCAGATCAAAGACAACACCAAATCCAGCATCTCTAACATGGCTGCAATGCGCCTCTTTCAACAAAGAAGCAACCTTGCAAACAGTGGGAAGCGACAAACGCACGGTCTTGTTAAATCGAGAATCATCTCCCTCACCATCATCTTCAGTTGCATTGCTCTTACTAGACTTGTTCCTCTGTGTAAAGGGAAATGCAGTCCACATTAGAAGATTAGGCATAAAAAAAGAAAATACAGAAAGAATAACAAATGAAGGAAACAAATGCAGTGCACTTCAACAAACCTTTGGAGCAGCATCCACCTCCTCGCGAGAATCACCATCAACATCTTCGTCGACATCATCATGGGCACGCTTGGGTACAGTCTTAGATGAACCATAGTCTTTGCGTCTAGAAGGATGAACACCCTTCACATAATCAGCAAGCACAAAGTCATCGTCATCAGAATTAGGACCTTCAGTGACATGTAGTCGTTTGCGCTGAGGATCATCACTTCCACCAACTTCAGCGGTTCTCTTGCCAAGATTCTTCTTCATTCCAGCAACACGTGGACTCCGCTGAGGTGTACCACCTTCCTCAGCAACAGTACTCAACCTCTTCTTCACCTTGCCAAATTTACCACCCTTGGCACCATCTGCAGATCTCCTCTGCTTCTCCTTTTCAGCAAACTCTTTTGACTCAATTTCAAACCTCAACTTCTTCTTGCTTTGCTTCAACTCATATTGACGAAGCTGTTCCGGGACCATCCAATCCTGTGTAACTTCCTCTGTACCATCAACAGACTGCGACTATGTTTCAGACAAGACAGGACGTCTCTGATCAAAGCTCACACCAACATTACCCTCTGCAAAATAATGGTCAATCAATTGAGTAACCTCCTCAAACCCAAGCGCCCCAGCATGGAAAACAGACATTGCGTCAAAATAAAGTTTGTCTATGCTCGTTAAAAATTGGACAAAAGAACAAATGCAGTACAGTTAGACATATAAATGTAGTGCTCAACCATAAACTCAAATTAAAAAATAATGCATTGTACAAAAAACTTGAATAAAACAACAATGCAGTTCACAAGTACATACACTGGAGTTCACATACAAAAATAAAATGCAGTGCTGCATATACTAAAATCACGGATATTCGCAACAAAAATGTCGAACTAGATAAAACAAAGCATACACAAAAATAAACAAATTAATCACATACCAGAAGGAGGGGCCACACTTATAGGAGAAGATTCAATCGGCGAATTCACTTGATGTCCTCCCTCGACACCATGATCCTTACCACCAGGACAAGGAGAGACAATTGGTGTATAATTATGAGCACTGCAATCACCTGCTGGATTCAAAAAAACAAGAAAAAAGAAATTACAAAAACATCACATGACAAAATAATGCAAACGAACACTGACAACTAACAGAGCATAACCCAATATGCAGGATGAATTAGGAAACTAGATAAACACCAAACAAAATAAACAAAGCCTAAGGAATAAGCACTCCACATACCCTGAACTCCTTCTCCTGGCCTGCTCGGCGAAGACATAGCGTTTCCCTGCAACACAAAGGACGAAGTGACAGACATAAGCAACAAACGGCAAAAATCTCACGAAACCCTAGATCCGCATTGCTACACACAACTATCGACTTCAAAACGAGATAAAATCGACTGCCTACGAAAAATTACACAAGCAAAAAGAGCTACAGCAACTACAAGAATCGAAAAAACAAGGCGAGGGGACAATCAACACCAAGCCAAGCAGAACATACCGAAGAAAAGTGTGCGGCGATGGCGGCGGGAAGGGGGAAGGGGGGGCGGCGACGGGAAAGGGCTACGGGAGCGCAGCGGCAAGGGCTCACGGAGCGGACAGCGACGCCGAATGCAGGAATAAGGACCTCTTAAGGGCGGCGGTTCTCCGGGCGACGGCGGTTGCTGCGCGCGACGGCGGTTTTGCTCGAGGGAGAGATGCCTCGGGAGAAACTGCAAGAGAGGAGAGGGGATTGTTCTCGGTCTCTTTCTCTGACAGCGGAGTGGTGGAATAGCGTGGAAATGACATGCAGGAGGCCCGCGTTTCGCAAAAAGGGTCACAAATAACGGGCCGGCCCAAAAACAGCCCAAACAAAATAAGCCAGTCTACTTCAAAACGCACATATCACTAAAAAACAACAAAAAAACACATGATGCAGTTCTCTGTGAAGAATCATGAAAGTTCAAAACGGTAAAACAACAAATAAAATACATACAGTTCGTAAAAAGGTTAAAATCAAAAATAAAACACATGTTAAGAAAACACATCCAGAAAAAAAAAGTCTACCTTCAATTAAGTGCCACACAAAAAAAAATGTGCCCCCCCCCCTCCGCTCTCCACTTAAACCTCCCGTACAGTGAAGTAAGCACAGGCAAAAAAACAAATGCAGTACGCACTGCTGGAAAAATGCAGTGCATTTCTATACGGGATGCAGTACGCCATTATGCATTTCTTTTCGGGATGAAGAAAAACGCAAACGCGGAATAAGTTAATGCAGTGCGGAAGTACACAAACTTGCAGTACAGTATCATAAACAATGTAGTACAGTCGTAATTTGCTAAGCAGTGCAGTCCCATACATTCGAAAAAAAAAGATTACAAAAAAAGTAAAAACACGGGATCAAAAATGAGAACTGTACATGCAGTAAGGAATGAAGTTCACATCTAGTACATAACCATGATCAATGCACTGCACCGACGATTTACCAAAAAGCAGTGCACTCCACGTCATTAAAAAGCATACAAAGAATAAAAACTAATCACCCAAATGATACCGGCACCAGCCACCCAAAAATTGACAATATACATGCGTCTCTGAAATACCCGAACACGGGCCCAACAAAACCGACCAAGAAAAAACAATAAGTTCAAAAAAAAAGTGGGGGCCCACCCCCCCTCATATTTCCTATCCGTCCTGTGCCAGGGACTGCAATAAGTACCGGCAAAAACAAGATGCAGTACGGGTCGGTAGAAGTATGCAGTGCATTCCGGTGCGCAATGCAGATCACCGAAGCATATAGCAAAGACACGCAAAAAACGATGAAGTACACACATGTATACAATGTTGCAGTTCTGATTTGTACGCGACGCAATGCGTAATTGTAAGCAATGCAGTTATGTTGTCACGCAGTATACATCTATAAAACATGACAAAATGCCCGTTCGAATAGAAAAAGGTGATGGTTAAAAAAATGTGCTGATCAAAAAAAACCCCACCTTAAAAAAACCACGTTCGCATACATACACCCGATCGGAGCAGTTCCATCGCCACAAGCCCACGATCACAGATGCAAAACCAACCCACGATCCGCACAACCGCATCATCAGCGCGATCGTGCAGTTCATCCGATGAGGCCATCCCACCCTGCGCCCTCCCCTTAAATTTAGACCCCTGCCAAAGGCCTTCTCATCCACAACAACACAAGTATCCATTGCGCTCCCACCACCGGCGATGACGTTCACCGACGAGTACAAGGGCGACAACGCCATGGAGGCGCACGGCAACACCAAGTTGCACGTCATCCACACCAACGACAGGAAGCAGATGGCGATCACCCTCGCGCAGTACGAGCGCCACCTCAGCCTCTAGCGCCACAAGATCGTCGGCATTGACGAGTACGACAATGACCCTGAAGCGACATAGAAACCCGCCCTCTGCCAGCTCTCCATCGGCAAGAATCACCCGGTGCTGCTCTGCCAAATGAGCAACACTGAAAGGTGCACCGTCTTTGACAACTTCCTCGCCGACCCCAGGTACACCTTTGCAGGCTTCTCCATCGACGGGGACAAAACCAGGCTGGAGCGCGTCAAACTGGAGGTCGCCAACTTCGTCGACATCCAGAAGGAGTGGAGGGTGCCCGACGCAACCAAGCCGTTGGACTCCCTCGGAGACGTCTCCGGCGTGCTCATCGACGACTACTACAACAACGTGAAGAAGAAGATCACCGACACCGAGCACCAGCGCTAGGCCATCCTGCCTTTGTCCAGGAGGTACATCGAGTACGCGGCAAAGGACGCCTATGCAGCGTACGAGATATGGAACCGCATCACCCTCACCCAGGACGGCCTTCGCCATGCAAAGCTGGAGAAGGAGGAGCCCCCCAAGAAGCGCGCCAGGAGCAGCTGGGGATGGGGAGAGCCTGACTGGTGAAGAAGAAGATGGTGCCGGCCGGGAGCCAAGAATGCCAGTGTTCTTTTAGAATTATCATCAAATTTGCTTTGTGTTGTTTGCTTATTTATCGTTAGTTTGCTTGTGTGCTGAACCTAGTTTGCTTGCCATGCAAATCGCTTTGTGATGATGAACTCTGATTATGTTAGTTTGCTTTCTGTTCAACTTAGTTTGCTGGTGATGAAATTGTCGTATAGAATATCTGTGATAATTTGTTTTCTGTTGTCTGCTAATGTATCATTAGATTCGAGTAGTGCAGAAAACGAAAAATGAGTTGCAGTCTACAAACAGGATGCATGTAGTGCAAGTTGTGTACGAATGCAGTATAGAATCTGTCCAACGAAGCATTAACATACCCAACAAAGTGGTGCACGAACCTAAATTTGAAAAAAGAATACATAAGAGCAAAACCAAAAAATGAAAAACGCAAACACGTAAATAATCAATGAAGTACAGAAATATATGAACGTGCAGTACAAAACCATAATCAACGCATTACACGTATGATTTACTAAGCAGTGTACTCCCATACATTGGGAAAAAAGATTAAATGTAGCAAAAAGACGGAAACAAAAAAAATGACAACTATACATGCAGTACGCAATGCGTATACAATGCAGTACAGAACCCTGATCAATGCAGTGCACACTCCAATATTGAAAAAAAAACACAGGGCGGAAATATAAAAAAAATTGACCACCCAGGTGGCACCGGCCCCAGCCTGTCTCGTAATAGGTCTACGCCCACAGAAGGCGAGTCGTTCTGAGTCACAGTGCATGGGACCGGTTGCACATGGGCCCACAGGTCATAGAGCATATAGCAGCGAGCGCCGTGTATAAGAGCCCAGATAAGTATACAGAGGAGTTCGACCAGTATGCCTCGCCAGCGCTTATAAACAGGTCGGGCGCGCCTTCCGCGGGCGAGGTGGGACTAAACATTAGACCGCACACAGCGCATTGGGAACCAGTCGTGTGCTCACAGGCCGACCTGGGCCCAATTGCGTCTTCACTACCAGAACAGAGGGCCAACAAAAAAAAAGAGGACACTGAAAATTAAAAAAATGCTACATACCATACACAAACACAGGCCCAACCACGCGTTCGCAGTTCATCGTGATATGACAATGCAGTTCACTATTCTCAAGTAAGTAGTACTGTTCCTTCTTGAATGCATTAGTGTTCACTGAATCAGACCCAATCCACCACCTAACGCCAACCACAATATTTATTACTTCCATTGCTCGATTGGTTGCATAAAAACTTATCCATTCGTACTACAGACTAACACAACTCCTCCCCCCGTTCCTCATTTTCCTCAAAACATAGATCTAGGGTTCATCACATCCACAACTCTTCTCTGGAATTCCACTGAACCCGCCATGGACTGCAAGTGCGGGTGCTTGGCAAGGATGGCGCCGGTAGCGGACACATGCATCTACGCAGAAGGCCTATAGCTCACCAACACCGAGTGGCGCAGCATGCTCGGCTGCCTGATGATACCCAACAGGGGGTTTCGTGCGCCATTTCTTCATCGCCTCACAACCACAGATCTACAGGAAAGTTGGGTATGTTTTCCACTCACAATTTTTGGACATAATCTAGACTGCAAATGCATATCTGAATATATAGTTCAATCATTTTGTTCAGTAATATCAACAAAAATACAAAACAGAATTTGTATTGTTGTTCGGATCTGTTAGCTATTAAGACTAGATGCTTCCACCTATCTTTCTTCAGTACCACACCATGTATCGACATATGTACAAAAAAAAGGGTCAGTAGATAAGCGTTGTAGTTATATTAACATGCTGGAGAAGTACACTGTTACTGACATTGCAGTGCACACATGTTGCAGTATAATATATATCCCAGTAAAACTAGGAGTCAATTGCGTATATAAGTTTGTTCATACATTGCAACTACTTTACAAAATACAATCATATGTATGTAACTATTTAAGTAAACATAAACAAATCATACTAAGTATAAAACAAAAACATTTGTTGTTTACTTATAAATTCTTTTTCCACCCATTACAATATGCAGAAACTGCCATCCGCAATAAAAATTCATGCTCCGAGTTCAGGGAAGCTTACTTTGGAGACAGAACACAAAAATGGCTATGGAGACATGGAAGCTGACTACCACATCGACTCTGAAGACTGCATCAACATAACTACTGGTTGGAAAGATTTTGTCTCCCACAATGGCTTTGAGGCCGGAGAAGTGGCCATGGTCTTTTTCTACAAAGAAGAAGACTCCATCAAGTTTACAATATTTGCACTCTAGGCTGTCTAATATGAAGCAACCAATATTTCTAATGCTTTGCTTATGATGTATGCTTTTAAAATTATGTCCATCAGACAATTTGAACAATGCCTATTTAAAGTATGCAACCTCAACTACGTCATTTTATCATCCTTTTTAGACAAAGTTGCTGTTGGCAGTAATGCAGTTCTCTCGAACACATAGTGTGGTACTAATAATAACAAAAGGTAGCCCTCCGAACAGTAATAAGGAAATGCAAATGGTCGAAACTTTGCAGTTAACATATGATGTTCAAAAACAATTCTCATAGTATGCAGTTCGAAAAAATTCTTATAATAACTATTCAGCTAACACAAGCGTATCATGGACCATCCCTTCTAATAGCAGAATAGAACAGTAACAACTCTGCTAATGCAGTACAGAAATGCATATTATGCAGTCATCTAGAACACAGAATGTAGTAAACACAGAATGTAGTTTACGAAAAGGAGAAATCTCATAAACAGCCATAACCACTGTAATAAAGCTACAACGAAGTACGCTACCAAAGAAAATGCAGTGCACTACAACGTATGCCGCGACTACAACAAATAAAATTAAAGCAGTAAAACTACAGACAATGTGATAGACTGATAGAGGTGTCAATTTCACTCGCACTTCCATAACTTGCCTAAAAATTCTACAACCACTAAACCATCGAAAAATACACCCGCAAAAATTTACATGGAAGATATGGCAACTTGAAGAACAGCATCACCTTTCATTTAAAAAACGCGATTCAGAAAATGACAATTATACCCGCAATACAATGAATTCAAACCTACAGCAACAGTAATTACAATATTCAAACACGCGTGGACGGGCAAAAATCAAAAAAATCAACAAGAACGGAGGAGCGGACGAAGCTCACCCACCCGCACAACCAACATAACAAGAATTGAAAACTAACTCCTAAAAATTAACAAATTATAGAGTGAACGGACCGATTAAAACGAACGCAATCAAAGAATTCCTACTAAATAACAACATCCGAGCACAAAAAAATCGCATCTGACGCGAACACAAACAAACAGAGAAAGCTCGTCCGCAAAATCCGTCGATTTGCAAGCACTCTAGTATATTTTCCTGTAAATCAGAAAGAATAAAGCTAAAATGAGATGCAGACACAAACTGAATCATCCCGCGACACCCGATTCCACATAGAACGCGCGGGCGGAACATCGGAAAATGAAGCAGTTCTCCCGTGAAGCATTGCAGTGCCCAACGTAAAGAAGATGCAGTGCACTTGTGTTCAGCGTGCAGTGCGGAAGTGGTGTGCAGAATAGTTATTCTGCTAATATTAGCAGAATAAACCGTCTGTATATATATATATATATATATATATATATATATATCAGTTAGGCTTCAAGTGCGTACTTGTTAGTTAAACCTATGTATAAATTGTGACACTAAATACGACTAGTAAGTAGTACAGTAGCAGTACTAGTATACGTCAGTCAAATTATTCATCATGTCCACACATTGAATTGACGTGACAACACGCTACGCGTGAGGTGACACAAGAATCCCGACAGCATGTTCGGGTACTCTGGACTTCAGATTTGGAGTTCCACTTATCTGTCGAAATCTTTCATCATTCACTTAAAATAGTCGATTGATCATACATTGAGTACCATATAACTGGAATTACCGATGCAAGTCGAAGAAGGATTGGCCGGTGCTGCCGGCTGGCATCAAGTTTGATCCCACGGATCAGGAGATGATCAAGCACCTTGAGGCCAAAGTGAGTGCTGACAGCGCGAGATTTCAGTCTCTCATCGATTTGTTCATACCAACCATCGACAGCGAGCACGGCATATGCTAAAGCCAACCTGAGAAACTTCCAGGTAAGACACCGATCATCCGTCTACTTGCACAAACATATTCCTTTGTTTATAGCTCTATTTTTCTTTTTAGACACAGACATGGTGAAGCAATTACAAATTGACAGTTAATAAAAAGTGAAACAAGTGACTGCAACATGCCAAAGATGTTATGAAAATGCCAACTACGTACACTAAAACCTGTATTCCACAATACTGCAGGTATCACACTGAGTGGCCTAAGGAAGCATTTCTTCCAGCGCAATTCCAGGGCGTTCAAAAAGGGCATGTGGACGCGTCGCAAGATACAGTCGGAGTGCGGCAAAGCATGCACGCGATGTGGCACAAGACTGGTAATACCTTGCCGGTGATGGTCAACGGCCGACAGACGGGCAGCAAAAAAGGTTCTGGTGCTGCACACCAACAAGAACTTCGACCAGCAGAGGACCAACTGGGTGATGCACCAGTACCACCTCGGGCACTTGGAGCAAGAGAAGGAGCGGGAGCTGGTCCTCTGCAAGATTTTCTACCAGACGAACACTAGGGCCAAGAGTAAAAAGATTATAAGTTAGTTTGGTATTGGTAGTTGTACTACCTTGTCGTCCGCAAGTTGGTATTGTTATTAACGATCTTTTGGTATGAACTTGCATTTGCTTCCAACCATCATGCCGAGGGTCGACATGGATATAAAGCTAAATCATTTGTTTCGAAACGAATTTTCAGGCACCTAATTTTTATTTGATGGGTAGCATAAGCACCTGCCGTTCGAATTCCCAGTTCTCTAATTTTTTTGAAACAAGTGCATGCACTTATTATCACGATGAAAAAACAATATCCCTGCTGCATCCCAGTTATCAGTCTGTACTTGCAGAATTCTCTCATTTATTGAGCACGTATATTGTTTTTTCAGGTCGAGCAAGTTTCAACTGGGCTGTAGACTGCCCAGGGTTAGTTTTGTTTTTAACAGGCCCAGCCCATGATGACAACGGGGCACAAAGATCCAGCAGGTATCTACTGGCCTCTGGCCCGCCAGCATTAGTTATATTTTGTCTTACAACATCCGCAGGCAGTTTTTTTTTACTAAATCAAACACACAGCCCAGTTCTATTTTCCTCTTGAAACGCATGTCCTACATCCGTTTTCTAATCTCTACCTATAGTTTTACTAGTTCATATACACATATCATTATATTGAAAACACAGAAAATTCCCTTTTCATATTTACATCCTTATTTTTGTTGTTTTTCCCACCCAAGCCTGATTTTTTACCATTGGTTTTCTCTTAAACCAACTCAATTGTCCCACGTCTTATTTGCTTACAAAAACAAAATGATTTTTTCGCAAATAAATAAGTTCTTAAAAAAATGTTTATCATTTCGGGATTACAACAGTTCGGACTCCACCGAAATATGCAAAATAAGGTTGAACTTTTTGACCGTGGTCCTGGGCAGAAAATGGGATGTAATAAATTACTTAAGAATTAGCAAATGGGCTGTAAATTATAAAAAATAGCAAATGGGCTTTATGTTGTCTGCCACAGATTTGGAGGCTGACTTGTGGGCCTACTAAGTTCATGCGTACACAAGGTTTCTCAAAAAAGAAACTTAGTCAGCAATTGACTCTATCAGCGTCAGACTGTTAGATGTCAATCTAACGGCAATCATGCTTCTTCAGTATCTGATCTTCCTGCCCCAGCCGCCCAAACCAGCGCCATCGGAACCGCTTGCTCCCGCCTCCCTTGGCCGGCTGTACTACTAGGCAGGCCTCACAGCCCCATCATACTTGCATCCCTGGCCTGTCTATCCCTCTACTCACCCACACCTCCTGTTATTTTCCGGCGACGGCAGCCGAACCAGTCAACCCTCGTACTCTCCACCGCGTGGGCAGCCACTGCCGTGTCTTCCCCGGCTCCGTGTCGTTCCCTTAGTAGGCCTCACCGTCTTCCACCGCCCTGGTGCTCTCGGCGTGGCGTGGTCAACGATGTCCATCCAACGGCCGTAGTGCTTCTTCAACCTCTGGTCTTCTTGCTCCAGCCGCCCAAAGCAGCACCGGTCGTGCCGCATGCTCCTGCCTCTCGTGGCCGGCTGTGCTGCCGCGGAGGCCTCACCACCCCCATACTACTCCCACCGCTGGCCAGGCCATCCCTCCACTCACCCACTCCCCCTGTTATTCTGCGGCGACGGCAGCCTCACACCGCAGCCGAACAGTGAACCCTCGTACTCCTCTCTGCGTGGGCATCCACTGCCGCATCTTCCCCGGCCCCGCGTCATCCCCTTCCTAGGCCTCGCCATTGTCCACCGTCGTGGTGCTCTCGGCGCGGCGTGGTCAATGTGGTCAATGACCGACTTCCATCGGAAGAGTACTATACATGGAGAGGCTGACAGCTGGGTCCATGACAGCCGCAAGGAAGTGCCTCCTTATTACGCGTAAAATAATTATTCCTCCACCTGACAGCAGGGACCCACCGGACGGGCCACCAGTATTTCACGAAAAAACATTTCCCCATGACTGCTGGGACCCACCGGACGGGCCACCGTATTTCGTGAAAAAAATGTTTCCCCCTGACTGCTGGGACCCACCAGACGGACCATCGTATTTCGCAAAAAAACCGTTCCCCCCGCTGTTAGCTCGGACCTACTGGAAGTGCCTCCTTATTACACACAAAAAAATGAACACTCCCCCTGCTAGCTGGGACCCACCATGGTGGTAGGCCGACTTGTGCGTCTACTAAGTTGACGGGGATGGATGGCTTTGTCAACTTAGTCAATATGAACGATTCTAGCTCCAATGACCGTACGATGTCCATCCAACGGCCGTCGTGCTTCTTCAATCTCTGCTCTTCCTGCTCCAGCCGCTCAAACAAGCGCCGGCGGGACTGCCTGCTCCCTCCTTCCCGCGGCCGGCTGTGCTGCCGCGCAAGCCTCACCGCCCCACCGTACTCCCATCGCTGGCCTAGCCATCCCTCTACTCACCCACACCTGCTGTTATTCTTCAGCGACGGCAGACGAACCAGTAAACCCTCGTACAGTCATACTCCCCTCCATATGGGAAACAATTGCCAAGTCTTCCCTGCCTCCGTGTCGTTCCCTTCCTAGGCCATGCCGTCGTCCACCGCCCTGGTGCTCTCGGCGCGGCCTGGTCAACATGGTCAACGACCGACATGCATCAGAAGTGGACTGTATGTGGAGAGGCCGACAGCTGGGTCCACGGCCGCGTGCAAGGAAATGCCTCCTTATTACGAGCAAAATAATGATTCCTCCACTTGACATCAGGGACCCACCAAAAGGGCCTTTGTATTTCGTGAAAAAAATGTTACCGCCGCTGACAGCTCGGACCCACCAGCTATATCTTCGCACGCAAGGAAATGTCTCCTTATTATGCACAAAAAAATGAATACTCCCCTTGTTAGCTGGGACCCAGTATAGTGGCAGGCTGACTTGTGGGCCTACTAAGTTGACAGGGACGAAGGGCTTTGTCCACTTAGTCAATATGCACGATTCTAGCTCCAGTGACCGTACGATGTCCATCCAACGGCCGTAGTGCTTCTTCAACCTCTGGTCTTCTTGCTCCAGCCGCCCAAACCAGCGTCGGTCGTGCCTCATGCTCCTGTGGCCGGCTGCGATGCGGTAGAGGCCTCACTGCCCCCTACTACTCCCGCCGCTGGCCAGGCCATCCCTCTACTCACCCACACCTCCTATTATTCTGCGGCGACGGCAGCCTCACACCGCAGCAAATCAGTGAACCCTCATACTCCTCTACGCGTGGGCATCCACTGCCGCGTCTTCCCCGGCTCCGCGTCGTCCCCTTCCTAGGCCTCGCCGTCGTCCACCGCCCTGGTGCTCTTGACGTGGCATGGTCAACATGGTCAAGGAATGGCTTCCATCGGACATGGACTGTACATGAAGAGGCTGGCAGCTGGGTCCATGACCGTAGCAAGGAAGTGCCTCCTTATTACGCGCAAATAATTATCCCTCCACCTGATAGCGGGGACCCACCGGACGGGCCACCGTATTTCGCGAAAAAAACGTTTCCCCCTGACTACTGGGACCCACCAGCTACATCTTTGCACGCAAGCAAGTGCGTCCGAAAAAAACGATTCGCCCCCCTGACTGCTGGGACCCACCAGCTACATATTCGCATGCAAGGAAGTGCGTCCGAAAAAATGATTCGCCCCCTTGACTGTTGGGACCCACCAGCTACATCTTCGCACGTAAGGAAGTGCCTGACAGTCGGGACCCACCTGGTCGAAGCGTACGTAGCATTGTCATTCTGGTCGCGAACGTGTACGTACATATATATTGGTCGATGTAGAGGCGCGCACGTGTCGTTGTAGAGGCGTGTACGTGTCGTAGTAGAGGCATGCACATAGCATGTACACGTACGTACAGCAGCCAGTGTGCAAGAAAGAAAATACGGCCACGTATGTGTACATACGGGCGGGGTCTCGAACGCCTAATCGCGCATACGTACGGCCAGGGCTCGTGTACATGGCTGGGTCGGAATGGAGAAACAGCGTCATCGTCGTGTTCATGGGGAGGCAACGGAATGCGTCGTGTTCATGGGGAGGCAACGGAATGCGTCGTGTTCATCGGGAGGCAACGGAACGTGTGGGAGCCAACCGGCTGGGTCGAAATGGAATGTGTTGTTGTGTTCATCGGGAGGGCTTGGACGGAACAGGCGATGGAAACGAGGCCTGGCGCACCGCAGAATGGAGGAAACGGCCATGTGTTCGACCGGCCACATTCGAAATGGTATACTGTTCATCGGGAGAGGTCTGGCGTACCGCAAAACGGAGGAAACGGACCTCCTACGGTCGAAACGGGGGTCCTGTTGATCAGGAGGGGTGTGGCATACCGCAAAACGGATGAAACAGACCTCCTACGGTCGAAACGGGGGTCCTGTTGATCGGGAGGGGTGTGGCGTACCGCAAAACGGACGAAACGGACATGTGTTGGAGCGCTACGGTCGAAATGGGGGTCCTGTTAATCGGGAGGGGTGTGGCGTACCGCAAAACGGGACTCCACAAGATACTGTTCATCTCCACCCCCAACCTCCTCTAGCCTCCACGGGCTACTGTCGACCTCCTCCAGCCTCCACGGGCTCCTGTTCATCCAACCTCCACCGCGCGCTACTCCACCGGCTACTATTCAACCACCCCTCCACGGGCACCCCTCCACCGTCTACTGTTCATCCAGCCCTCCACGGGGTCGTCCTGTTCATCCAGCCCTCCACACCATGGGGTCCTGTTCATCCAGAGGCAAAGCCACCGCTCACTGTTCATCCACCCCCCCCCCACAATGCTCACTGTTCATCCAGAGAGGCACCATCGATCGGCTTCAGTTAGTAACAGTAGTGAAGTAATCGCTCGATCGGGTTCAGTTAACAGCCATCAGTCGATCGCTCGGGTTCAGTAACACGTAGCCTGTAGTGCAATCGCTTGGGTTCAGTTAGAGCCCAACGCCTCGCTCGCATTCAATTAGAGCCAATGCCTCGCACACACACGCATATGTGTACGAGAGAAACGCGCATCGCTCGGCCCCCGACCTCCCACCGTAACCGAGAACTCTCCAAAATTTTCCTCGCCCTCGCTTCTACCACGGTTTTTTTCCGTCATGGACGGCCCAAATAATGTCATGCAGCTGCTTCTCTGGCCCGCCCAGGACAAAAATCCCATTTTCTATCATGATTTTTTGTCATAGAAGTAGGAGCCCACCACATCTATGATGATACCGAGTTTTGTCACATTTATCGTGAGAGAAGTGTCATATGTATGACAAATCATAGAAGTGTCATATGTATGAGGAAAAAATTTTGTTCGGCCCAAAATGTCACGGATGTGTCTTTTTTTGTAGTGTTTCTTCGTTGTCCACTCCCCACTCGAGCCGGACATAGTTCGGCCAAGAGTCTCCTGACAAGGAAAGAGACCTTAATGAGTTTAGCACGTCACCCAAGGGCGGGTGCTGAAAAATATCCGCGGCGGTGAACTCCATGACCGGTGCCCAATCAGATTCGATAGGCACGGATGCACACGGGTCGGATCCTGTGGCCGGAGACGAGTCCGAGGGTCCGATGGCACCACTCTCACTGGAGGTGGGATCAGTGTTCGGCTCCGACGCCGATGAGTGTGCGGCTTTGGCGGCGGGGTCCATCCACCCGGCCTCGGAAGGCACGATCTGCTCCGGATTGATTCCCGACGCCACCGCAGGCGTGATCTCCCGAATATTGTCCGATGGTAGATCAAAGTCATGCCCGTAGTGACTGTTCTACGCACCTGTCATGGGCTCGAATCCATCGAAGATCAAGTCTCCGCGGATGTCGGCAGTATAGTTTAAGCTTCCAAACCTGACCTGATGGCCAGGAGCATAGCTATCGATCCGCTCCAGATGGCCAAGCGAGTTGGCCCGCAGTACAAAGCCGCCGAATACGAAGATCTGTCCGGGAAGGAAAACCTCCCCCTGGACCGCATCGTTGAAGATGATCGAAGGAGCCATCAAGCCTTACCATGACGACACAGTGGAACTCTCAATGAAAGCACCAATGTCGGTGTCAAAACCGGCGGATCTCGGGTAGGGGGTCCTGAACTGTGCGTCTAAGGCTAATGGTAATAGGAGGCAGGGGACACGATGTTTTACCCAGGTTCGGGCCCTCTCTATGGAGGTAATACCCTACTTCCTGCTTGATTGATCTTGATGATATGAGTATTACAAGAGTTGATCTACCACGAGATCGTAGAGGCTAAACCCTAGAAGCTAGCCTATGATTATGATTGTTGTTGTCCTACGAACTAAACCCTCCGGTTTATATAGACACCGGAGGGGGCTAGGATAACACAGAGTCGGTTATAGAGAAGGAAATCTACATATCCGAATATCCAAGCTTGCCTTCCACGCAAAGGAGAGTCCCATTCGGACACGGGACCAAGTCTTCAATCATGCATCTTCATAGTCCAACAGTCCGGCCAAAGTATATAGTCCGGCTGTCCGAGGACCCCTTAATCCAAGACTCCCTCAAAGATACCCCGAACAAACCCCTCAAAGGATTGTTTTTCATAGTAACAAGTGACAATAAATTTCAGCACACTATATAAATGTTTCCTTACCAAAGACGCTTCTGTGACGCCCCCGATTCAATCGTACACTAATCATACATGCAAATGTGTACGATCAAGATCAGGGACTCATGGGAAGATATCACAACACAACTCTAGGCACAAATTAAAATAATACAAGCTTTCTATTACAAGCCAGGGGCCTCTTGGGCTCGAATACAAGATCGATACACAAGAGTCAGCGGAAGCAACAATATCTGAGTACAGACATAAGTTAAATAAGGGTGCCTTAAGAGGCTAGCACAAAAGTAACACGATCGAAGAGGCAAGGCCTCCTGCCTGGGACCTCCTAACTACTCCTAGTCGTCGGCGGTCTCCACGTAGTAGTATCCATCAGTGGTGGCATCTGGTTCCAGGGATCCATCATCTGGTTGCATCAACCGGAAAGAAGAAAGAAGGTAGAAAAAGGGGTAGCAAAGCAACCATGAGTACTCATCCAAAGTACTCGTAAGCATCAGATCTATACTAAGTATGCATTGGTATCAAATGGAAGGTTTGTATCTGTGGACTGAACTGCAGAATGCAGAATAGAAGGGAAGGCCTAGCCTATCAAAGACTAGCATCTTCAAGCAGCTCCAAGCATCTTGCAGCATGTAGAAGAGTAAAGAATAGCAGTTTATAATTATCAAACATGTTGTAACATTAACGCCCAGAGATCCTTCCTCGACTCCCTGTGAGAAAGCAATCTCGGAGCCACATATCCAAGTATCCATTTGTAGTTGTATAAGATCAAGATATAAGTATGAGCGTCCATTATCGCGGACACGGTATTCGAATATATATATCTTCCCTTCAGGGGTGCACCATGTTTTCCAACATGCTTGATTACTCTGGACGGACACACTTTCTTGGGTCATGGCCGGCCTCGGAAGATCAACACGTCGCAACCCTACCTAGGCTCAGCAGAGAGGTCCCTGCCGGTCTACCTCCTAAGCACTCCGGGTCTGGGCCCATCACCGGTTGCACTCCGGGTCATTGCGCGCAGGGCGGATCTAGGCACCACCTCTGGAGTGCCGGCCCAGCCGTGCCGCACTGCTGAACTAGGCGTCTAACAAAGCTTTGGATGATACTGCGACGTCGAGTCCCATAACTATTCTCGCATGGTGGTTAGTGCGTAAAGGCCAGAGGCCAACTCGGAACAAATACCCAAACCATAGTGTATTATTAGCTTGCGGAGACGAGCAGAGACTCACGATAATGTGACCCCGTCGCCCCGTCTCGTGGACTTACGGCAAGGGCCCAGAATGCCCGGCCGTGCCACGTAACCATCTTGCGGGTGCACTCCGGGCATGGCCGACTTTCACCAAGGTCTGAAGTAAAGTCAAGGTTACTGTGTGTCCAAACATCAAGGGGAAAACCCGAGGAATCACCCTCGGTGTATCCCACTCGATGTAATCATCAAGGTGAACGTAAGAGGAACCACCCTCGAGGTTCACACTTGAGGTGTTGCACGACAGAGTCGTATCGGAAGTGGTTAAGGAGGAATCACCCTTGATGACCACGACCGAATAGCTACACTACAGAGATCTCATCAGGAGTGATGTATGAGGTTCCACCCCCGGCACTCGATGGTAACTCTGCAAAGTCGAGCAACAATAGGGGCGTGATGTGATGTGAGGTGTCGGGCTCTGGTTGTCGATCACGTTGATCGAGCCCTCGATGATGAAGCAGGGGCAATAAGGACAAGGTGGGGGTCACTGATGGATCACTAACCGGCCTATACTAAGCAGTTTAGCATAAGCAGGTAAGGTACAACAGCAGGTTAAAAAAGTAAGATATGCATCAGAATAGGAGCAATCAATAACAGTAGCAAAATCTAATGCAAGCATGAGAGAATGGAATGGGCAATATCGGGATGATCAAAGGGGGGGCTTGCCTGGAAGCTCCGCTGAAAGGGAAGAAGGGTCGTCGGTGACGTAGTCGATCACAATGGCATCAGCAGTGGTCTCGGGGTCTACCGGAGAGAAGAGGGGGGAAGAAACAATAAATACACACAAACATAAGCATGACAAGACAGTTAAGCGGTGCTAGAGGTGTTCTAACGTAGTGCTACACGATATAGGTGAAGGGGGAAAACATCCGGGAATGTTTTCCCGAAGTTTGGCATTTTTAGACAGATGAAACGGAGGGGGACGGTTGCACGTTCGCTATGCTAGGGACGTGTGGCAGACGAACGGAGAGCGTATCCAAATTCGTCTCGTCGTTCTGAGCAACTTTCATGTATAACACTTTTTCATCCGAGCTACGGTTATTTTTCTATGAATTATTAAACTTTTAGCAATATCTAGAAAATCCCTGAAATTTCACTCAAGTCTGAGAATTTGTCAGTTTTTTAAACATCACTTAGCTGTTTTCAAAAGGCTACAACTATGGATCTGCACCTCCTATGATTTTGTGCCTTATATCAATTTTGAGCATTTTTCTGTGATCTACATGTTAGTACCAATTATATCCACATTATAGTTCATTTGCTTGATCAACAACAGCTCTAAAGTAGCTATGAAAATAAAGTTGTTTTCCGGTTTTTCTGTTAACAGAACATAGCATTTTGCCATTTTCATAGGATTTAATCCATGCATCGAAAGGATTTGGTCCAGTGGGGTAAAGTGAAGTTTGTCAAGTGTACTACCCGCGTATATTTGTTTTAGCTAGGTTAAGCTTTGTTTAGTTGCAGTTTTGAGACTGTTCAGGGGGTTAACAAGTTATGTTTTATAAAAGCTAGCAGCTGCTACAGTAACTGAATGTTACTATAGCAGCGGTTGCAGACGGCGAGTGTAGGCGCGGCGAGGCAGGCGCGGAGGCGGGCGCATGTGGGGGAGCCAGAGCACGGCGATGCAGGCGAACGCTCGTGGCTGGCGGGAGGAGCTGGCGCGAGCCGGCGGCCAGCCGCGGGCTGGGGACCGCGTGAGCGGCAACGACAACAGCTGGCGACCACCAGAGGCAGCAGCGGCAGCAGGCGAGCAGCAGCTACGAAGAGCACTGCGGTAGCAGACGGGCTATGCGCGCATGGGTGCATTCGAACGAGTAGCGAGTGTCGCGTCCATCTAGGCTAGCGAGAAGCATCGGGAACGACTCGAGCGGTGCCAGCGATGAGCTAAAGTGGCGCCGGAGTTCGGGCGCTAGTGGAAACAGAGCTAGGAGGCACGGGGAGGCACGCGCTCGTGCTTGCTGGGCTCCAGTGAGCACCAGGAGCTCGAATCTGTGCTCAGGCGAGCACGATAGAGGCCATGGCCACGGCGGCGAGGCGATCCGTGATGACGGGCTCACGGCAACGGCGACGAGGTAGCTACGGTGTGCGAGGGGGTTAACAAGGATGAGCAGAAGACGAAGAAGCTCACCGAGCGGCACGCCGATGGCCCTTGGTAGTTTAGGAGCAGGAGGAGTTGACGGTGTTCGTCGGAGACGCGCCGGCGATCTAAAGAAGAAGACAGCCTCATCCGAGGCTGCGATGACGCAGAGCTCGGGCTCGAGGTCGGGGAGGCTGCAGCGGGGTCCGGCAGAGCTTCACGACATGACAGCGGAGCGAGGTGGTGGTGTAGCCGTGGTGGCGACGACGGCAAGCTTCGGCTTTGGGCACCATCCTCAGGGCCGCGGGCGTCTAGATCGGGGAGCGGGGGCACGAGGGAGAGGGGGGAGTAGCTAGGGTTTTTGCCAGGGGAGAGGGATGCCGGCTTAAGTATGGGGGCGGCGCCGGTGGATGGGCGCCAGGACGATGGTCGCGGCTGTGGCCACGAGCCCCCCGTGAACAGAAAGGAGGGGGCAATCATGGGGGAGTGGGCTAGCCTGGCTGGGGGAGCCAGCTGGGAGGAGGCCCAGTCGGGAAGGGGGCTTTTATTTTGCTTTTAACTTTTCTGTTATATTTATATTATTATTATTTCACATTATCCTAGTTTATTAAAATAGAAAGGTAGCACCTAAATTAATGTTTTAGTTCAACCCCTTGCCACAAAAAGTTTGGGAGGCTTTCTAGTTTCTTTGAAATTTTTCATAAATGGAAAGGAAATTAAATGACTGTTTAAGCCACCGTTATATTCACAAAAGTGGATCTAAACACTTTACAAAAGTGTTGGGTCACCACAATAATTAGCCATGGAATATTTGCCACACTTTGAACATTTTATTTTGCATGTTTGAGAAACTTGAATTTTGGACTTTAATTTGAATTTGAATTTGAATTATGATTTGGATCAAGCAAGGATTAGCAACAGTAATGTGATGACATGGCACCATTAGCGGGGGGTTACTGTAGCTTAATTATCCAGTCGTCACAGTTCTCCTCCACTACAAGAAATCTCGTCCCGAGATTTTAGGGGTGGAGTAAGGGGGAAAGACTCGGGAAGGAAGGAGCTCAACACAAGATAGGTACCTGGGGGCTATCTCAGTGAACGTGGCATAGATGCATCTCTCAAGTTGAATTCAATAAAGTCATCGAGAGCAAGGTAAGAAGGAGCAATAAGAAGCTTCAACCAGGTAGGCAATCGCTTGTTGCCTGAATTAGAGGGTGAATTGGGCTCTGAGCAATGGGAATAAGTATGGCGTCTGATACCAGAATATATCACTGGGAAGGTGGCTCATGATTTACATACGAAGCCAAGCGCGAGGAACAATTTTGGAAAACAAGGATGTACAAGAGAGTCAGGTTTCGATCTTGTGGAACTGTGGGTTATGGGCCCACCATGTGAGTTAAAAGCAGGAAGGGTGCTAACATTTGCACGGTCATGATAGCAAGGTAGTCAGAGTATTGCCTGTCAGTTATGTCGGCAACAACGTCGGTACCAAGGGAGAGGGATGAAGAGAACCATTTTCCTGCTCGTTAAGACGAGGCGGACCAATAGGCAAATTTCTTGTCCATCGGTGGCTACCAGAATGTCATCAACAATAGTAACAAGGTCTTACTGACAAATTTTGTACACCGAGGTGTTACATAAGCAGGGAATTAACACTACTCACATATGTTAGGTTACGAGAAAGCTTAAACAAAACAATGGAAAGGGAAGTGTAGACTCGAATCAGTTATCGGTGTTCTCGAGTGTCTAACAACTCAGAACTCGCGGAAAATTGGAATCAGCGAGAAATAATAGTTGTTTGAAGAACTCATAAGAAGTTATGTAGTTTTGTGATATCCTCGAGATAACAGAGTGTAATACTCGAAGGTAGAACATGATAGAGGTTGGACAAGTGAAAAGATCTGTAGAGGACAAGTACTTCAACTTGTCCGAGAAATGGGATCAATGAAGAACATTATGGTCAGAACCACGGTTGCAAAGGACTAATTCACAGATACCTGATGATATTATATCAAGGAAATAGTTATTATTACAAGAAGGTTCCATGATAGGATCTACATCGTGTCCATGGGCATGAACACAAAGTTTAAGGTCGACTCCCACTTCTCTAATGCACAACCTTCACTTCTCGCATTCGAAGAAGTTGTAGCATTGAAAATTTACCTGACAAAAAGCCAACAGAGTATAACCCGCATAACTTTCGAGTTCATGCGGACTTAGGGAAGAAGAGATTCAATTTGTCGGGGCATCTTAGGAACATATACCACAAACTTCATGAGTAATTAAAGCCTGGAAGTAGGGTATGGTTGAGAAAGCAGAAGATACAATTTACCAAAGGCATTATGTATCCAAGGAAAGGCTCACAAGGTTATTGAAAAAATGGAAGACGATGTCGGATAAAATCCAACAAAGGACCTGGTGGTCCACAAGGAATCTGATGTGAGTATTGGTACTTCACTAGAAGAAGAACAAATATAAAGATATCAGATCATAGAAACAACTGACTAAATCAAAGCTCGAATGTAACGGAATTATGATTTCCATATCAAGGGATTAGAAGAAAATGCTCTGATTGAGGATGGATAAGTTGAATGGACTCAGCATGACAATCAATCAAGGCTTGATTTTTCGAACACCAGCTCATGTCCGGGGTGACGTCTGAGTCGAACGGAAGGATTCTAAATAGGACTTATGATCGTGAGCATTCGCAAACGAATCGAATTGAATGCTCGAAATTACGATGACAAAGGATGCTAATGAGCATTCCTAGACATATTGAAGTAACCATAATGCAAGCAAATAAGTATTAGCAGAGCAATAGTTGGAGAGGATTATCGAAAGATCAGATGGTATTCCGAAGTATCTTGTGAATCACATGAACAACTATGGATGAACGGATACTCGTCAAGCATGAGTAATTATATGTAGGGGATATTCATGTGGCAAATAACTGCAAGGCAGTAGGCTCAACGGATTCAGGACAACAGAGAGTAATTCGGGGCATCTTGTAATAACAAGAGCAACTGGGATGAAGGTATGAACGACAATGTAGGTAGTTACTCATAAGGACTTATCGGTGGTAGGGATCGCAACGGCGACGGGTACAAGGGTCTCTAGAACACATCGGAGAGTATCTTCAAAATCGTCTGATGCACCAAGTAATAACCTGGAGTGAGGGGCTCTCCGGGAGGAAGTATTTACGAGAACCTAGAGTTATTAGCAAAATCATTTAACCCGAATAGAAGAGGGATCAGATCCTAGAGTATAGACGAGGAGTAAAAGATCCTAATACCACCCAATGGCGACGTGGGCCCATAAGCCACACATCCATGTTAGTAAATCAGTTTTTCAAAGACTAGACTCAACTTCGGCCAAGGAGTTGGAAAGGAGGATCCTACAGGTAGTCGGCTCTGATACCAACTTGTGACGCCCCCGATTCAATCGTACACTAATCATACACACAAATGTGTATGATCAAGATCAGGGACTCACGGGAAGATATCACAACACAACTCTAGACACAAATTAAAATAATACAAGCTTTATATTACAAGCCAGGGGCCTCGAGGGCTTGAAAACAAGCTCGATACACAAGAGTTAGCAGAAGCAACAATATCTGAGTAGAGACGTAACTTAAACAAGGGTGCCTTAAGAAGGCTAGCACAAAAGCAACACGATCAAAGAGGCAAGGCCTCCTGCCTGGGACCTCCTAACTACTCCTGGTCGTCGGCGGTCTCCACGCAGTAGTATCCATCGGTGGTGGCATCTGGCTCCAGGGATCCATCATCTGGTTGCATCAACCGGAAAGAAGAAAGAAGGGAGAAAAAGGGGGTAGCAATGCAACCGTGAGTACTCATCCAAAGTACTCACAAGCATCAGATCTGTACTAAGTATGCATTGGTATCAAATGAAAGGTTTGTATTTGTGGACTGAACTGCAGAATGCCAGAATAGAAGGGAAGGCCTAGCCTATCAAAGACAAGCATCTTCAAGCAGCTCCAAGCATCTTGCAGCATGTAGAAGAGTAAAGAATAGCAGTTTATAATTATCAAACATGTTGTAACATTAACGCCCAGAGATCCTTCCTCGACTCCCTGCGAGAAAGCAATCTCGGACCGCATATCCAAGTATCCATTTGTAGTTGTGTAAGATCAGGATATAAGTCTGAATGTCCATTACGTGGACACGGTATTCGAATATATATCTTCCCTGTAGGGGTGCACCATGTTTTCCAACATGCTTGATTACTCTGGATAGACACACTTTCTTGGGTCATGGCCGGCCTCGGAAGATCAACACGTCGCAACCCTACCTAGGCTCAGCAGAGAGGTCCCCGCCGGTCTACCTCCTAAGCACTCCGGGGTCTGGGACCATTGCTCGTTGCACTCCGGGTCGTTGTGCGCAGGGCGGACCTAGGCACCACCTCTGGGGTGCCGGCCCAGCCGTGCTGCACTCCTGAACTGGACGTCTGACAAAGCTTTGGCTGATACTGCGACGTCGAGGCCCGTCACTATTCCCGAGTGGTGGTTAGTGCGTAAAGGCCAGAGGCCAACTCAGAACAAATACCCAAACCATAGTGTATTATTAGCTTGCGGAGACGAGCAGAGACTCACAATAATGTGACCCCGTCGCCCTATCTCGTGGACTTAAGAAAAAGGCCCGGAATGCCCGGTCGTGCCATGTAACCATGTTGCGGGTGCTCTCCGGGCCCGGCCGACTTTCACCAAGGTCTCAAGTAAATTCAAGGTAACCGTGTGTCCAAACATCAAGGGGGAAACCCGAGGAATCACCCTTAGTGTATCCCACTCAATGTAATCATCAAGGTGAACGTAAGAGGAACCACCCTCGAGGTTCACACTTGAGGTGTTGCACGACAGAGTCGTATCAGAAGTGGTTGAGGAGGAATCACCCTCGATGACCACGACCGAATAGCTACACTACAGAGATCACATTAGGAGTGATGTATGAGGTTCCACCCTCGACACTCGATGGTAACTCTACAGAGTCGAGCAACAATAGGGGCGTGATGTGATGTGAGGTCTCGGGCTCTGGTTGTTGATCATGTTGATCGAGTCGTCAATGACGAAGCAGGGGCAACAAGGACAAGGTGGGGGTCATTGATGGATCACTAACCAACCTAAACTAAGCAGTTTAGGGTAAGCAGGTAAGGTACAACAGCAGGTTACAAAAACAAGCTATGCATTAGAATAGGAGCAATCAATAACAGTAGCAAAATCTAATGCAAGCATGAGAGAATGGAATGGGCGATATCGGGATGATCAAGGGGGGGCTTGCCTGGAAGCTCCACTGAAAGGGAAGAAGGGTCGTCGGTGACGTAGTCGATCACAGTGGCATCAGCAGCGGTCTCAGGCTCTACCAGAGAGAAGAGGGGGAAGAAACAATAAATACACGAAAACATAAGCATGACAAGACAATTAAGCGGTTCTAGAGGTGTTCTAACACCGTGCTACATGAAAGTGCTAGTTATCGACTAGAGGGGGGTGAATAGGAGATTTTTATCAAAGTCTTAAAAGCGTGGAAGTTTCAAAGACAAACAATAGAAATGACCTAATTGATATGCAGCGGAAGATAAACTACAACAAGAAAACCATAGTCAAGTATGCAATAATGTGAAAGTACAAAGACTAATAGCAGCTAGGTAGTAAGGATCAGGATGGAAGATAGTATGAAGCCAACCAACGATAGTAGTCAAGCAATGAAGTCAAATGGGTACGACAAATAGGCAATGACTTCACGAAGACAAACTCAAAGTAAAGGGAGGGAGAGGACAAAACCAGTCACTTGTTGAAGACACAGGATTTGTTGGACCAGTTCCAGTTGTTGTGACAACTGTACGTCTGGTCAAGGAGGCTGAGATTCAACTCAGAAGACCGCGTCTTCACCTTATTCCCCTTGAGCTAAGGACACACAGTCCTCGCCCAATCACTCTGGTAAGTCTTCAAGGTAGACTTCTGAACCTTCACAGACTTCGTTCACCGGCGATCCGCAATGACTCTAGGATGCTCAGAACGCGACGCCTAACCGGCTGGAGGATACACAGTCCTCAAGTGTAATAAGTCTTCAGGTCACTCAGACAGAAAGACTTCAGTGATGCCTAACACTCTTTGGCTCTGGGTGTTTGGGCTTTGTCCTCGCAAGGATTTCTCTCTCTCAAAGGCTTCGAGGTGGGTTGCTCTCAAACGACAAAAGCTGTGAACTAACTCTGAGCAGCCACCAATTTATGGTGTAGGGGGTGGGCTATTTATAGCCACAAGGCAACCCGACCTGATATGTCCGAAATGACCCTGGGTCACTAAGGAACTGACACGTGTTCCAATGGTCAGATTTCAAACACACACGACAACTTTACTTGGGCTACAAGTAAAGCTGACTCATCCAGCTCTGGATAAGATTTGCTCTCATTGTCTTTGCTCGAAGACATATTATTTGGGTTGATCATCACTTCAGTCATTCTTACTTTGTTCAGTTGGACCCCACTTAACAGTACGGTGGTTCCTATGACTCAACAAAGAAGAAAAGGAAACAACGAAACAACACAGTCTTCGCGCTCCATAGTCTTCACTCAATGTCTTCTCATGTCATAGTCTTCAATATGAATATCTTCACATACCACCATTGTCGTCAATGTCTTCATACATTTTTAGGGGTCATCTCCGGTGGGTAAACCGAATCAATGAGGGACACTACCTGCGTTATCCTGTAATTCTCACAAACGCATTAGTCCCTCAACCAACTTTGTCGTCAATACTCCAAAACCAACTAGGGGTGGCACTAGATGCACTTACAATCTCCCCATTTTTGGTGATTGATGACAAACTGGTTGAAGTTTTCAACGGGGATAAAGTATGTGAAATTGTAAAGGATAGGGTATTGTCTTCATAAGTGGCAAAGGCTCCCCCTGAAGATGTGCATATAAGTAATTTGCTTTTGGAATGCAAATGCACATGGCAGGTTGTACTTGTGGAGATCCTCTTCAACTTATGAAGATAATTCATCATGCATGAAATGATATAACTAAGAGAGTGACATGCATAATGAAAAATGGACGTCTGTAGAATGATCTAAGTGCGGAAGTTATCATCGCACATGGAAAAGCAAATAAGTAGCAGACGACCATCGAGTTTAAGTGTTACAACTCAAAGAACGAAATGTATCAAAAACAAGAGTTGTAACCACTAGGGAAAATATAAAGCAACCGCCCATATGAACCCGCTTGAAGACTATCAAACTCATATGCTTCTCCCCCTTTTGTCAGGAATGACCAGAAAGGTTTGAAGACATAGAGCATCTACTCGTCCTCATGAGGAGTAGGTGAAGTAGCTGGGTTGTCCTTGTTGTTTGGCAGTGCAAACGAACTTGGTGCAGTGTCGATGCGTGCAGAAGTAGGGGGCGGTGAAGTAGCATCGTCTTCATCATCGATCACTTTGGCATTCACAGTTGCCACGGAGGAGGAATAGTCAGAGTCTTCAAGGGATGGAGTTCGACGTAGGACAGCATTCTGTGGAGGAGTGGAGACAAACTTGAATCTTTTAGTGAAGCCATCGTCTTGAAGATCTGCTTCAGCACTAAGCAGTGTCAAACTCTTCCATGATCGCCGACAGGTCTCGTGAGTGACAAAGGCATTCTTGGTGGCAAGATTTCGAATGCGACGGACGTCCACCAAGAGGCTTTGCATCTGTCCCTTGAGCCAGAAGTGATGCTTGTCTTGTTTTTGATGTAGTGCCACAAGAAGTTCTCGGTCATTTAGGACGCGAGAGCGCTTCTTAGGCCTTTGGGCAATTGTGCTCTCAGTAGCTTCAGTTTGCGCACGATGAGGCAGACGAGTGTTCCCAGCCATTGGATAGACATGAGTTACTGCTTGGACTCCTTCCATGGGTTGAGTGAAGCTTTGGTGTTCAGCATTTTGAAGACAAAGAGGCTTCTTGGCAGGCTCAAGGTACATGGCTTCAACTGACATATCAACCTCTGGTAGAAAGATCAGATGATTGCGAGCAGAGGGCTGATAGTTGATCCGGCTCATGTGGTAGAGGCTTCATCATGCTCAACATCCGGCTCATGTTGGGTTGTGGCTTATGGAAGATGATCTCTAGTGCATTGCGGTGGAGTTGACAATCAGGTTTGAACAGCTCTCCTGGAGTGGGTGGGCCTGCAAGCTCAATGATGTCAAGAGCTTTGGCTTCATGATGAACATTTCCTGTCATCCACTCGAGAACCCATGTCTTTGTATCCCTGTTGTAGCCGCGAATGTGGAGGGTAGCATAGAATTGAAGCAAAAGTTCCTAATTCCAATGTTCTTTGTCTGTCACAAAGCTGAGCAGACCTGCATCACGAAAGCAGTCAAGTGCTTCTTCTAAGCATGGCAGTCCAGCAATGGCTTCAGTGTCAAGGCGCATATGAGGGAAAATGCGCCCTTGATCATACAGAACGCAGGAGTAATAGCTTCGCTGCTGATAGCTCCAGAAATGATCAGATGATATTCTTGGCCTTGAGTAGGGGTTCTTTGTGCTATCAAAGAAGGTGTTGTGGCTTTTGAAGCCATTTTGCATTGAAGGACCCTGTAGAGGTGGCAGTACCTGGGAACCTTGCCAGTCTTGGCTTTGGTTTCTGGACCTGAGGCCTATGCTCAATATGATAATCAAACTGAGGACCAGAGGCATTAGGCGGAGGGACCAGAACGGGCCATTTGACAGTGATTAGCTGGCCATGGTTGTATGCTTGCTCAATTGTATGGGGCCTTGGTGGCGGAACAGGAGCAGTGGCAACAACAGTGGCTTCAGTCTGCACAACAGAAGCTTCAGGAGTAGTTGCAGCATTGGCTTCTGGCGTATTGGTTGGTGCAGGCTCCACACTTGCTTCACCCATGACTATGTCATTGGCTTCATTTGTGTTGGTGGTGGCAGCCTCAAGATTTTCAACCTCCACTTGATGAGCTGGAGGGTCTGGCACTGGCACGTTTACTTCAAGAACAACTTCTTCAGTAATGGGGGGAGTAGGGACGTGTTCTTGTTCCTGTTCGTCATCGGCTGATGCAGCCGGATTGTCTTCAGCAGCTTTGGCTTCAGACACGGAGACATTCACAGTCGGAGTGGCTTCTGGAAACACTTGACGTGCAACAGATTGGTGGTGCACTTCTCCTTCTGGAATGCTCGAAAGAGGGACTTGAGGCCTTGGTCCTTTGCGAAACCTGTGTAATACGGCTGACGCCTTTGGAGATGGAGTTGGCTGGGCCTCATCCTCTTTTTCTTGCACAGGTGGTGTGACTTGTTGTTGTTGGGGAGTACTCGGGGAGTCTTGTTGTTGTGGGTGATCAGCCCATGATGCATCCTGAGCCATTGGCGTTAGAGGACGACCAATGCTGATGAGTTCGCTGTTCGTGAGAATAGGCAATGATACCAAGTTGTGTTCGATCTGAGGAAGAACTACATCATCTTCAACATTGTCATTATGACCAATGTCTTCAGCAGTGGTGGGCTCAACTGCTGGTATGTCTTCAGCTTCATAATCCTCTGTGGAACCAGGCTCATGAACAATCATCCGTCGTTCTTGGTGTTCAAATGCAGGGCAAACCATTGAGATAGGTTCAACAACTAAGGGCTCTGTGGGAGCAGCCCGATTCTTCTTGGTTTTGCGCTTCTTCTTGGAGGGAGCAACATCAGAGGCTTCTATATTTTTCCTTTTTCTGGCTTCAGCCTCGGCAGCCCTCGTCTTCTTCAGTTCTAAAGCGGTTGACATGACCTTTGGCTTCGAGCCAGTCATGCTGCTTGGGAAGACTATGCGAGGTTCATCTTGCCTTGAAGGTGCAGATTGGTCAGTTGATAGCTTCTTCTTCTTTGCAGCCATTCTGGGGTCAATGCCAGGACGACCAAGAGCCTTGCGCTTCTCAGCCTAATTGTAGGCTAGCACACACTTGTCAGCCAGACTCTTCATGCGCTCACGAGAGCCTCTAGCTTCTTCGCGCTTCTTGTGAAAGGATTCTTTGAGCTCGTGCAGCATGATCTTGAAGTTTTTGACATCTTGCACGCTGAGCTTGGCCACATGCTTCTTGAACTGAGATTTCTCATAATCGATCTTGTGCTTAGTTCAACGATGCGCTGAGCAAGAGCTAGCTCAGAAGCAATGGCGCCATTGAAAGTGACGCAGAGGCCAATGGGAAGTCGCAGATCATCAAAGCTGAGAGGGTGTCGAACCACTCATCAATGAATTATGGATGATTGGCACATCAAAGTGAGGCACATCATTGAAGATCTCTGCTTCTTCCTTGCTCTTGATCAGTTGCTCAAGAGCATCATCTGCAAGATCTTAATCACTGGACAGATCAATGTGCTCTTCTCGCAGAATGGAAGCAGGAGTCAATGTCTGATCAGTATTCTTGACGATTTTCTTTTTCTTCTTCGTCTTCTTGGAGATGCGTGATAGATCTTCAGACTGCACACTATCTTCAGGAGGTGCAGTGACCAGTGGCTTCGCACATGAAGTTTTTGGAGGAGCAACTGATCGTGAAGCCTTAGTCTTCTTTAGCTTCTGCGGCTTTGGAGTAGGAGCTGGGGCTTCATCAGTGTCAGCATCATTATCAGAATGATCCACTTTGGCACCTTGGACCAAGATGTAAGTGATGAGGCTATCAAGGTTTGAAGAGGGGCCGATGACATTGGGTTCTGCATCACATGAGCTGTCAGCACGGGGAGCAGAGGGACCAGGGTTGAAGTCTAATCCCGATGACTTCTTGTTTTCCTTGGTTGATGCCTTTGCATGCTGGAAGTTGTGCTTAAAGAGATTATCGTCATGACATCAAAGCAATGATGATGGGTCGGTATTTTCAGGCTGAGGTCCATGGACCATACAAGGATAGAAACCCTGTGCAATAGCTTCAGCTCTGTTCTTCGGTGGAAGGCCTCGATAGAGAATATCACCCCAAGGACTTTTGATGGCATTGTTCTCAGCGTATTCCTGGGTCACGAACTTGCATTTGAACCATTGTTCAGCCCAATATCGTCGAATCCATTGGATTCGTGTCTTGCGCTGATTATAATCCTCTTCAGGATCTATCTTGTAAAGCTCTGCGAGGTCATCAGGAAAATCTTTTGATTTTCCCCCTCGACGCTGTCTGCTGCCCTTCCTTACTGATTTATCTGCAGCCATGAACTTCAAACTGAACGGCTTCAACATGTTCAAAGGCTTTAAAGGCTTTCGCTTGCTGGACAAACAGGAACTGGCTTCGGGAGAGTTAATGTGTTGCTGTAAGAATTCTGCAAATGAATGCAGACTATGAGAACCAAGGGATTCTCCCACGGACATGTACCTGTGACAGCATTAGAGATGCGAGGGAAGGGGAAGAGGTCATATGCATTCTCAGAAGATTTTGAAGATAAATCAGTTTGAAGACATTGCCCTCATGATGCGAAGACATTCACTTATATGTTGAGAGTTGGTTCCAGATTTGTACGAATCCGTGAATAAGTACAAGTGAGGAATCTAACTAGATATGAAGCTTAAGTGAATATACTAGGCGGTATGAGATGCAGACAGAATAGATCTAACATTGTATAGGTAGAAACCAAATTTGGTAAATAGGATGAATCATTGAGGATCAAAAAGATGGTAAAAATAGAGTTGTATTTACCACACGAAGAACTGCTAGATGGGATGAATAGGAGACTGAGCAGTTCAATCCACCGTGCCCTAACTTGGCGACGGAGGACACCTACGGCGGCGGCGGAGAGGACGATGTCCGCGGCCGGCGTGAGGACGACGTCAGAGAAGTCGCGGTAGCTAAGCGCTTCGTCGCCGGCGTCGTCGAGAGCTAGCGGTGGCGCTAGGGTTTTGACGAGGTGGAGAGGTGGAAGAAGGTTTTCTTTACTGCAGGGGACATGTATTTATAAGGAAGTGTGCGGCATAGCGCAATTATGCAGGAGCCCCTAGCGGTTCACATCACAGGGGCACGTGGCAAGCATGCAACATACTCAGAGTTGTCCCACGTTCCCACGCCCGCCAGGTTTGTCGGATGGTTGTTCCGGCTTCTCTGGATTTCAAACAATAAGGATGAATCATTTAAAACAGACTTAATGTTTGTCTCTATGTCTTCTGCTGACAAGGATGCAGAGAAGACATTTGATAGTTTCAATAGAATGCATATGATTTGGACAAATAGAGTTTGAGATAGAAAGCATAGAGAGATTAGGGTCCGATCACATTCACTTAGTTCAAAAGATTCAACAAGTAAGACATAGCTATAAGTGAATGTTGTAGAGGACAGAACACTAGTATATATATCAGAAAGCAATCAAATCAACATAGTGAAGTAAATCATGAAGATAAGTTGAAATTTCAAGACAAACCAAATGCGAGGACATTGCAAAAATAACGCCATGAGTGAAACACTTCAAACCGAGAAATTTGGTGGTGGCGTTACCCACCGTATAGGAAGTATTAGACCCAGACACGGCGCACAATTATCGTGGCGCTCCGAAGTCAAATTCCACATTAATGTATTCACACTCAGAATGTAAGTCTTCATTGATTGAAGATATACTTTACTTCGTGTGTTGCACATCTAAGTCATCAACATGCATAAGTGTTAGGATGTGTGCCTGATCACAGGACATTTGAGGATTCCAAGATATTTAGCTCACACCGTAACATGCAAAACCTTTTCTCATCCAAGGGCTTTGTGAAGATATCTGCCAGTTACTCTTCAGTGTTGACGTGAATGATGTCAATATCTTTCTTCATGACATGATCTCTGAGAAAGTGATGACGAATTTCAATGTGCTTTGTCTTCGAGTGCTGGACTGGATTGTTAGCAATCTTGATGGCGCTTTCGTTGTCGCAGAAGAGAGGTTACTTGTTTCAGATTGATGCCATAGTCCTTGAGAGTTTACTTCATCCATAGAAGCTGAGCGCAGCAAGATCCAGCAGCAATGTATTCAGATTCAGCAGTTGAGAGTGATACATAGTTTTGCTTCTTTGAAGACCAACAGACAAGTGATTGTCCCAGAAAGTGACATGTGCCTGATGTAGACTTGTCATCCACCTTGTCACCAGCATAATCAGCATCCGAGAATTCAACCAGATCAAATTTTGAGCCCTTTGGATACCATAATCCGAGTGTTGGGGTGTAAGCCAAATATCGAAGAATTCGCTTCACAGCTAAGTGATGCGATTCCTTTGGTGCCGCTTGGAATCGAGCACACATGCAAACACTAAGCATAATATCTGGCCTAGATGCACATAGGTAAAGTAAAGAACCAATCATGGAGCAGTATACCTTTTGATCGAACTCTTTACCATTGTCGTCGGGACCCAGATGGTGTTTGGCTGGCATTGGTGTTCTGTAACCTTTGCAATCTTGCATTCCAAACTTCTTCAGACAGTCTTTGAGATATTTTTCTTGAGATATGAAGATGCCATTCCTTTGCTAACGAATTTGGAGACCAAGGAAGAACTTCAGCTCACCCATCATGGACATCTGATATTGCTCTTGCATCATGTATCCAAACTCATCAGTATACTTCTGGTTGGTGCAGCCGAAGATAATGTCATCCACATATATTTGGCACACAAACAGTTCACCATCATATGTCTTCGTGAAGAGTGTGGGATCGAGGGATCCAGGTTTAAAGCCTTTGCTCTTCAGGAAGTCTTTGCTCGTATCATACCAAGCGCGAGGAGCTTGTTTAAGGCCATACAGTGCTTTGTTTAGCTTGTACACCATATCAGGATGTTTTGGATCTTCAAAGCCAGGTGGTTGAGCAACGTATACTTCTTCTTCAATCTTGACGTTGAGGAATGCACTCTTCACATCCATTTGATATAGTAAGATGTTGTGGTGGTTAGCATAGGCTAGCAGTATGCGAATAGCCTCAAGCCTAGCCACAGGAGCAAATGTTTCATCGAAGTCAATTCCTTCAACTTGAGTATATCCTTGAGCCACAAGACGTGCTTTGTTTCTGACGACTTGACCATGCTCATCTTGCTTGTTTCGATATATCCATTTTGTGCCAATAATGTTATGCTTGCGAGGGTCAGGACGCTTGACTAGTTCCCAAACATTGTTCAGCTTGAACTGTTGAAGTTCTTCTTGCATAGCTTGAATCCATTCAGGTTCCATAAAGGCTTTAGCAACTTTCTTGGGTTCTGATATTGACACAAATGAAAAGTGCCCACAGAAACTTGCTAACTGTGTTGCTCTTGAGCGAGTAAGTGGACCAGGGGCATTGATGCTATCAATTATCTTCTCAATTTGTACTTCATTTGCAACACGAGGATGCACTGGACGAAGATCTTGCTCTTGCTGATCATTGTCGTCATTGGGAGGATTGTCTTCGGTCTGAGCATTGTCTTCAGGTTGGTTTGGTGCAGAAATGATAAGTTCCTCTTTAGGCTGTCCTTTAGAAGGCATGATTTCACCAGTTCCCATCAGCTTGATAGATTCACTGGGCGGAGCTTCATCTAGTGTACTTAGTAGGAGCTCTCTTTGTGAACCATTGGTTTCATCAAATCGCACGTCCACATTTTCAACAATTTTGTAGAGATAGAGGTTGAAGACTCTGTAGGAGTGCGAGTCCTTTCCGTAACCGAGCATGAAGCCTTTGTGAGCTTTAGGTGCAAATTTTGACTTGTGATGGGGATCATTGATCCAGCACCTAGCACCAAATACTCTGAAGTAGCTGACATTTGGCTTCTTGCCAGTAAGGAGCTCATAGGATGTTTTGTTCAGATGCTTATGGATGTAAACATGGTTGATGATGTGACATGTTGTATCAATAGCTTCAGGCCAGAACTTTCTTGGTGTCTCGTACTTGTCGAGCATTGTTCGAGCCATCTCAATGAGGGTTCTGTTCTTGCGCTCTACGATGCCATTTTGCTGAGGTGTGTATGGAGCAGAAAACTCATGAGTGATTCCCACTGTATCCAGATAAAGATCAAGCCCGGTGTTCTTGAACTCAGTGTCGTTGTTACTTCTGATATGCTTGATCTTGATGCCATAATTTTTCATGGCTCGATTGGCGAAGCGTCTGAAGACATCTTGCACCTCAGTCTTGTAGAGAATTATGTGCATCCATGTATATTTTGAGTAGTCATCAACAATGACGAAGCCATAGAGACAAGCAGTTGTTGTGAGGGTAGAGTAGTGAGTAGGGACAAATAAGTCCATGTGTAACAGCTCGAAGGGTTGAGATGTCGTCATGATTGTCTTTGAGGGGTGCTTTGCCCTAGTCATCTTTCCAGCTTCGCAGGCACCACACAAATGATCCTTCTTGAACCTGACACCCTCGATGCCTATGACATGCTTCTTCTTGACGAGTGTGTGTCAGTTCCTCATGCCAGCATGCGCCAGCCTCCGATGCCAGAGCCAGCATTCTGAAGCTTTTGCAAGAAGACATACGGCAAGCTGTGGACCTGCTGAGAAATCTACCATGTATAGATCATCTTTCTGATACCCTTCAAAGACTAGAGACTTGTAAGATTCCATTAGTACATGCAATGATATTTTCCGAATAGCACAATCATGGTCAAGTCACAAAGCATTTAGACAGACATTAAGTTGAAACCAAGGGATTCAACAAGCATCACTTTATCCATGTGTTGATCCTTTGAGATTGCAACTCTACCTAGACCCAATACCTTGCTTTTACCAGTGTCAGCAAATGTGATGTGACTCTTGTCTGATGGACGTAAGGTTGAGTCCATGAGAAGACTTTGATCACCAGTCATATGATTAGTGCATCCGCTGTCCATAATCCATTCTGAAGCATGAGGTGTCATACCCTACAGTGCAGTTAGGAGGATAGGCTTCACAAAGAGTGTTGTGAAGCATAAGCATTTGACGCACACAAGGATTATCACAGCTTAGATCAAGGTTAGGACTCATAGTATGACTGGTAAGCGATTCAGATGTGAAATACATAGTAAGACCATTTTATCATGCGTCCCCTAATGTGTTATAGGTCCCCAGCAATAGTATCGGACGCCTTTGATTGCAGGCTGGAGACCTTATTCTTTAAAAGAAAGTTAGTTCTTCTTCACCACCCACATCTTCAGGGGTGGCTTAGAAGCAATGAGTCTAAGTGCAGCATTTGAGAACTTCGGCTTTGGAGCCCTAGCAAATAGCCTTGCAGGAGATGAATTATACTCATATGAATAAGCAGAAAAGTTATTAGTTCTATGAACATAGCGGTTTGAAGACACACGCTCATATTCATAAGTTTGAGTACGATTTCCCTGCAAAACATTGGCGTTAGGGTGACTCAGGTGAGTCTTGTATCTATATGAAGCCTTTGGACCATATGACGCCTTAGGTCTGGGGTTTGTCTTCTTCCCTGGTGGTTTCATGATCACATTCACTGCAAGATTCTCAAGACAACTTTTGGGAACCCAGATCTTCTTCATAGGTGGTCCATTCCTGCAGTTAGTACCAATATACCTCGCAAACACTTCACCATTCTGATTCTTGAACAGCTTATAGTTTGCATCAAGGGATTCATCAATGATAATAGGATTAGCACAGGTAAAGCCAGATAAGGTGGATGGATCCACTGAAGGTCCCTTTGCAGCAACCCATGTGGTTTTGGGATACTGCTCAGGCTTCCAGTAGGAACCATCAACATTCATTTTCCTCTCGAACCCAACACCCTCTTTCCTAGGGTTTCGGTTCAGAATATGCTTTTTGAGGACATCGCAAAGTGTCTGATGTCCTTTCAGACTTTTATACATCCCTGTTTCAAGCAATGTCTTCAACCTAGCATTTTCATCAGCAATAGTAGTGGTATCCTCAGCAGAGGGGTTAGTTACCACATCAGTAGTTGAAGACAATGCAGCAGTAGCAGCAGTGGCACATTCAGCAACAGAGGCAGCTTTATCACGCTCAATGCATTTTAGACATGGTGGTTCAAATCTATCTAGAGCGGGACTGGTCTGTTGAGCGCGAAGTGACTCGTTCTCTTTTTGAAGATCTTCATGAGCCGCTCTCAATTTCTCAAGCTCTTGCTTCCTTTGAAGATAATCATAGGAGAGCTTTTCATAAGTGGTTGAGAGCGTCTCATGAAGACTTTCAAGTTCTTGGTACTTAGCATGAAGATTTTTTATGTCTTCAATTAAGGACTATGAACGTGTCATTTCCGCGTCCAACAGGTCATCGCTTTTGTCTAACAGTTTTTGCGTATGTTCCATAGCTTTTTGTTGTTCAGTTGCAATTTTAGCAAGTGTTTTGTAGTTGGGTTTGGATTCACAATCAGAGTCATCTTCACTTGATGTTTGAAAGTAAGCATCACGTGATTTTACCTTGGCACCACGTGCCATGAAGCAGTAGGTGGGAGCAGGATTGTCCTTGTCATCAGCTTCAGCGTTGGTGTGGAAGTCATTGTCTTCAGTGTTGAAGATGGACTTGGCAACATAGGCTGTGGCTAGAGCCAGACTTGCAACCCCAGGGTCGGACTCCTCTTCAGACTCCACCTCCGCCTCCTCAGAAGCAGATTCCTCCTCTGAATCCATTTCCTTGCCAACAAAAGCACGAGCCTTGCCAGATGAGCTCTTCTTATGAGATGAATATCTTGATGAGGACTTGGAAGAAAACTTTGAAGATTTCTTCTTATTCTTGTCATCAGAATCATATTCCTTGCTCTTCTTCTTCTTCTTCTCATTGTCCCACTGTGGACACTCAGCGATATAGTGTCCAGGTTTCTTGCACTTGTGACATGTTCTCTTCTTGTTGTCATGAGTGGAAGCTTCATCATTTCTTGAGCTAGATCGTGAAGACTTTCTGAAGCCCTTCTTCTTGGTGAACTTCTGGAACTGCTTCACAAGCATAGAAAGTTCCTTTCCAATGTCTTCAGGATCATCCCGCAGTCAGATTCTTCTTCAGATGAGGAAACAACTTTTGCCTTCAAAGCACGACTTTGGCCATAGTTGGGACCATAGATATCTCTTTTCTCAGAAAGCTGGAACTCATGTGTGTTGAGCCTCTCAAGTATATCAGACGGATCGAGTGTCTTGAAGTCAGGGCGTTCTTGTATCATGAGGTCAAAGGAGCTGTCAAGTGATCTCAGTAGTGTCTTGACGATTTCATGCTTGGTAATCTCAGTGGCGCCGAGAGCCTGAAGCTCATTTGTGATGTCGGTGAGACGATCAAACGTGAGCTGGACATTTTCATTGTCGTTTCTCTTGAAGCGGTTGAAGAGGTTGCGAAGAAAACTGATCCTTTGGTCTCTCTGGGTTGAGACGCCTTCGTTGACCTTGGATAGCCAGTCCCAGACTAGCTTTGACGTTTCCAGAGCACTCACACAGCCATACTATCCTTTGGTCAGATGACCACAGATGATGTTCTTTGAAGTAGAGTCCAGTTGAATGAACTTCTTGACATCAGTAGGGGTGACACCTTCACCAGTTTTGGGAACACCATTCTTGACGACATACCAGAGGTCGACATCAATGGCTTCAAGATGCATGCGCATCTTATTCTTCCAGTAGGGATATTCAGTTCCATCGAACACGGGGCAAGCAGCGGAGACTTTGATTATCCCTGCAGTCGACATAGCTAAACTCCAGGTGGTTAAACCGAATCACACAGAACAAGGGAGTACCTTGCTCTGATACCAATTGAAAGTGCTAGTTATCGACTAGAGGGGGTGAATAGGCGATTTTTATCAAAGTCTTCAAAATGTGGAAGTTTCGAAGACAAACAATAGAAATGACCTAATTGATATGCAGCGGAAGATAACCTACAACAAGCAAACCATAGTCAAGTATGCAGAAATGTGAAAGTACAAAGACTAATAGCAGCTAGGTAGTAAGGATCAGGATGGAAGATAGTATGAAGCCAACCAACGATAGTAGTCAAGCAATGAAGTCAAATAGGTACGACAAATAGGCAATGACTTCACGAAGACAAACTCAAAGTAAAGGGACGGAGAGGATAGAACCAGTCACTTGTTGAAGACACAGGATTTGTTGGACCAGTTCCAGTTGCTGTGACAACTGTACGTCTGGTTAGGGAGGCTGAGATTCAACTCAGAAGACCGTGTCTTCACCTTATTCCCCTTGAGCTAAGGACACATAGTCCTCACCCAATCACTCTGGTAAGTCTTCAAGGTAGACTTCCGAACCTTCACAGACTTCGTTCACCGGCGATCCACAATGACTCTTGGATGCTCAGAACGCGACGCCTAACTGGCTAGAGGATACACGGTCCTGAAGTGTAATAAGTCTTCAGGTCACTCAGACAGAAAGACTTCAGTGATGCCTAACACTCTTTGGCTCTGGGTGTTTGGGCTTTGTCCTCGCAAGGATTTCTCTCTCTCAAAGGCTTCGAGCTGGGTTGCTCTCAAACGACAGAAGCCGTGAACTAACTCTGAGCAGCCACCAATTTATGGTGTAGGGGGTGGGCTATTTATAGCCACAAGGCAACCCGACCTGGTATGTCCGAAATGACCCTGGGTCACTAAGGAACTGACACGCCAACGGTTAGATTTCAAACACACACGGCAACTTTACTTGGGCTACAAGCAAAGCTGACTCATCCAGCTCTGGATAAGATTTGCTATCATTGTCTTCGCTCGAAGACATAGGATTTGGGTTGAGCATCACTTCAGTCATTCTGACTTTGTTCACTTGGACCCCACTTAACAGTACGGTGGTTCCTATGACTCAACAAAGAAGAAAAGGAAACAACGAAACAACACAGTCTTCGCGCTCCATAGTCTTCACTCAATGTCTTCTCATGTCATAGTCTTCAATATGAATATCTTCACATACCACCATTGTCGTCAATGTCTTCATACATTTTTAGTGGTCATCTCCGGTGCGTAAACCGAATCAATGAGGGACACTACCTGCGTTATCCTGTAATTCTCACAAACGCATTAGTCCCTCAACCAACTTTGTCGTCAATACTCCAAAACCAACTAGGGGTGGCACTAGATGCACTTACAATCTCCCCCTTTTTGGTGATTGATGACAAACTGGTTGAAGTTTTCAACGGGGATAAAGTATGTGAAATTGTAAAGGATAGGGTATTGTCTTCATAAGTGGCAAAGGCTCCCCCTGAAGATGTGCATATAAGTAATTTGCGTTTGGAATGCAAATGCACATGGCAGGTTGTACTTGTGGAGATCCTCTTCAACTTATGAAGACAATTCATCATGCATGAAATGATATAACTAAGAGAGTGACATGCATAATGAAAAATGGATGTCTGTAGAATGATCTAAGTGCGGAAGTTATCATCGCACATGGAAAAGCAAATAAGTAGCAGACGACCATCGAGTTTAAGTGTTACAACTCAAAGAACGAAATGTATCAAAAACAAGAGTTGTAATCACTAGGCAAAATATAAAGCAACCACCCATATGAACCCACTTGAAGACTATCAAACTCATATGCTTCTCCCCCTTTTGTCAGGAATGACCAAAAAGGTTTGAAGACATAGAGCATCTACTCGTCCTCATGAGGAGTAGGTGAAGCAGCTGGGTTGTCGTTGTTGTTTGGCGGCGCAGACGAACTTGGTACAGTGTTGATGCATGCATAAGTAGGGGGCGGTGAAGTAGCATCGTCTTCATCATCGATCACTTTGGCATTCACAGTTGCCACGGAGGAGGAATAGACAGAGTCTTCAAGGGATGGAGTTCGACGTAGGACAGCATTCCGTGGAGGAGTGGAGTCAAACTTGAATCTTTCAGTGAAGCCATCGTCTTGAAGATCTACTTCAGCACTAAGCAGTGTCAAACTCTTCCATGATCGCCGACAGGTCTCGTGAGTGACAAAGGCATTCTTGGTGGCAAGATTTCGAATGCGATTGACGTCCACCAAGAGGCTTTGCATCTGTCGCTTGAGCCAGAAGTGATGCTTGTCTTGTTTCTGATGCAGTGCCACAAGAAGTTCTCGGTCATTTAGGACGCGAGAGCGCTTCTTAGGCGTTTGGGCAATTGTGCTCTCAGTAGCTTCAGTTTGCGCACGATGAGGCAGACGAGTGTTCCCAGCCATTGGATAGACACGAGTTACTGCTTGGACTCCTTCCGTGGGCTGAGTGAAGCTTTGGTGTTCACCATTTTGAAGACAAAGAGGCTTCTTGGCAGGCTCAGGGTATATGGCTTCAACTGACATATCAACCTCTGGTAGAAAGATCAGATGATTGCGAGCAGAGGGCTGATAGTTGATAGCAGAGTGTAGCTTGATGAGGCGCATGACCCATGGAGCATAGAATTTCAGGCCAAAAAGGTCAGATCCAGACGCAGCCAGTTGCCGGAGGAAGAATGCTTGTGTATTGAAGCTGATGCCATTGAGGATTTAAAAGACCAATGTCTTCATGGCTCCTTCAAGTTTTGCAGCTGATGAATGCCCTTTGATAGGCCATAGAGTCCGCCTGATGATGTGATATATTGTGCGAGGCAGATACTCAAGGTCATCAACAAAGAACTCCTTTGGGTATTCAGCGTCAGGTGGCAGAGGCTTCATCATGCTCAACATCTGGCTCATGTTGGGCTCTGGCTTATGGAAGATGCTCTCCAGTGCATTGCGGTGGAGTTGACAATCAGGTTCGAACAGCTCTCCGAGAGTGGGTAGGCCTGCAAGCTCAATGATGTCAAGAGCTTTGGCTTCATGATGAACATTTCCTGTCATCCACTCGAGAACCCATGTCTTTGTATCCCTGTTGTAGCCACGAATGTGGAGGGTAGCATAGAATTGAAGCAAAAGTTCCTCATTCCATTGTTCCTTGTGTGTCACAAAGCTGAGCAGACCTGCATCACGAAAGCAGTCAAGTGCTTCTTCTAAGCATGGCAGTCCAGCAATGGCTTCAGTGTCGAGGCGCATATGAGGGAAAATGCGCCCTTGATCATACAGAACGCAGGAGTAATAGCTTCGCTGCTGATAGCTCCAGAAACGATCAGATGATATTGTTGGCCTTGAGTAGGGGTTCTTTGCGCTGTCAAAGAAGGTGTTGTGGCTTTTCAAGCCATTTGCATTGAAGGACCCTGTAGAGGTGGCAGTACCTGGGAACCTTGGCAGTCTTGGCTTTGGTTTCTGGACCTAAGGCCTATGCTCAATATGATAATCAAACTGAGGACTAGAGGCATTAGGCGGAGGGACCAGAACGGGCCATTTGACAGTGATTAGCTGGCCATGGTTGTATGCTTGCTCAATTGTATGGGGCCTTGGTGGCAGAACAGGAGCAGTGGCAACAACAGTGGCTTCAGGCTGCACAACAGAAGCTTCAGGAGCAGTTGCAGCATTGGCTTCTGGCGTATTGGTTGGTGCAGGCTCCACACTTGCTTCAGCCATGACTATGTCATTGGCTTCATTTGTGTTGGTGGTGGCAGCCTCAAGATTTTCAACCTCCACTTGATGAGATGGAGCGTCTGGCACTGGCACGTTTACTTCAGGAACAACTTCTTCAGTAATGGTTGGAGTAGGGACACGTTCTTCTTCTTGTTCGTCATCGGCTGATGCAGCCGGATTGTCTTCAGCAGCTTTGGCTTCAGACATGGAGACATTCACAGTCGGAGTGGCTTCTAGAAACACTTGACGTGCAACAGATTGGTGGTGCACTTCTCCTTCTGGAACGCTCGAAAGAGGGACTTGAGGCCTTGGTCCTTTGTGAAGCTTGTGTAATACGGCCGACGCCTTTGGAGATGGAGTTGGCTGGGCCGCATCCTCTTTTTCTTGCACAGGTAGTGTGACTTGTTGTTGTTGGGGAGTACTCAGGGAGTCTTGTTGTTGTGGGTGATCAGCCCATGATGCATCCTGAGAAATTGGCGTCGGAGGACGACCAATGCTGATGAGTTCGCTGTTCATGAGAACAGGCGATGATACCAAGTTGTGTTCGATCTGAGGAAGAACTACATCATCTTCAACATTGTCATTGTGACCAATGTCTTCAGCAGCGGTGGGATCAACTGCTGGAATGTCTTCAGCTTCATAAGCCTCTGTGGAAGCAGGCTCATGAACAATCATCCGTCGTTCTTAGTGTTCAGATGCAGGGCGAACCATTGAGATAGGTTCAACAACTAAGAGCTCTATGGGAGCAGCCCGATTCTTCTTGGTTTTGCGCTTCTTCTTGGAGGGAGCAACATCAGAGGCTTCTGTATTTTTCCTTTTTCTGGCTTCAGCCTCGGCAGCCCTCGTCTTCTTCAGTTCTGAAGCGGTTGACATGACATTTGGCTTCGAGCCAGTCATGCTGCTTGGGAAGACTATGCGAGGTTCATCCTGCCTTGAAGGTGCAGATTGGTCAGTTGATAGCTTCTTCTTCTTTGCAGCCATTCTGGGGTCAATGCCAGGACGACCAAGAGCCTTGCGCTTCTCAGCCTCATTGTAGGCTAGCACACACTTGTCAGCCAGACTCTTCATGCGCTCACGAGAGCCTCTAGCTTCTTCGAGCTTCTTGTGAAAGGCTTCTTTGTGCTCGTGTAGCATGATCTTGAAGTTTTTGACATCTTGCACGCTGAGCTTGGCCACATGCTTCTTGAACTGAGCTTTCTCATAGTCGATCTTGTGCTTCAGTTCAAGATGCGCTGTGCAAGAGCTAGCTCAGAAGCAATGGCGCCATTGAAAGTGACACAGAGGCCAATGGGAAGTCGCAGATCATCAAAGCTGAGATTTGGGGTGTCGAACCACTCATCAATGAAGTTATGGATGATTGCCACATCAAAGAGAGGCAAATCATTGAAGATCTCTGCTTCTTCCTTGCTCTTGATCAGTTGCTCAAGAGCATCATCTGCAAGATCTTCATCGCTGGACATATCAATGTGCTCTTCTCGCAGAATGGCAGCAGGAGTCAATGTCTGATCAGTATTCTTGACGATTTTCTTTTTCTTCTCCGTCTTCTTGGATATGCGTGATAGATCTTCAGACTACACACTGTCTTCAGGAGGTGCAGTGACCAGTGGCTTTGCACGTGAAGCTTTTGGAGGAGCAGTTGATCGTGAAGCCTTAGTTTTCTTTAGCTTCTGCGGCTTTGGAGTAGGAGCTGGGGCTTCATCAGTGTTAGCATCATTATCAGAATGATCCACTTTGGCACCTTGGACCAAGATGTAAGTGATGAGGCCATAAAGGTTTGAAAAGGGGCCGATGACATTGGGTTCTGCATCACGTGAGCCGTCAGCACGGGGAGCAGAGGGACCAGGGTTGAAGTCTAATCCCGATGACTTCTTGTTCTCCTTGGCTGATGCCTTTGCGTGATGGAAGTTGCGCTTAAAGATATTATCGTCACGACACCAGAGCAATGATGATGGGTCGGCATTTTCAGGTTGAGGTCCACGGACCATACAAGGATAGAAACCCTGTGCAATAGCTTCAGCTCTGTTCTTGGGTGGAAGGCCTCGATAGAGAATATCACCCCAAGGACTTTTGATGGCATTCTTCTCAGCGTATTCCTGGGTCACGAACTTGTATTTGAACCATTGTTCAGCCCAATATCGTCGAATCCACTGGATTCGTGTCTTGCACTGATTACAATCCTCTTCAGGATCTGTCTTGTAAAGCTCTGCAAGGTCATCAGGCAAATCTTTTGATGTTCCCCCTCGACGCTGTCTGCCGCCCTTCCTTACTGATTTCTCTGCAGCCATGAACTTCAAACTGAACGGCTTCAACACGTTCAAAGGCTTCAAAGGCTTTCGCTTGCTGGATAAACAGGAACTGGCTTCGGGAGAGTTAATGTGTTGCTGTAAGAATTCTGCAAACGAATGCAGACTATGAGAACCAAGGGATTCTCCCATGGACATGTACCTGTGACAGCATTAGAGATGCGAGGGAAGGGGAAGTGGTCATATGCATTCTCAGAAGATTTTGAAGACAAATCAGTTTGAAGACATTGACCTCATGATGCGAAGACATTCACTTATATGTTGAGAGTTGGTTCCAGATTTGTACGAATTAGTAAATAAGTACAAGTGAGAAATCTAACTAGATATGAAGCTTAAGTGAATATACTAGGCAGTATGAGATGCAGATAGAATAGATCTAACATTGTATAGGCAGAAACCAATTTTGGTAAATAGGATGAATCATTGAGGATCAAAAAGATGATAAAAATAGAGTTGTATTTACCACACGAAGAACTGCTAGATGGGATGAATAGGAGACCGAGCAGTTCAATCCATCGTGCCCTAACTTGGCGACGGAGGACACCTACGGTGGCGGCGGTGAGGACGATGTCCGCGGCCGGCGTGAGGACGGCGTCGGAGAAGTCGCGGCAGCTAAGCGCTTCGTTGCTGGCGTCGTCGAGAGCTAGCGGTGGCGCCAGGGTCTTGACGAGGTGGAGAGGTGTAAGAACGTTTTCTTTACCATAGGGGACATGTATTTATAAGGAAGTGTGTGGCATAGCGCAATTACGCAGGTGCCCCTGGCGGTTCACATCAGAGGGGCACATGGCAAGCATGCAACATACTCAGAGTTGTCCCACATTCCCACGCCCGCCAGGTTTGGCGGATGGTTGTTCCGGCTTCTCCGGATTTCAAACAATAAGGATGAATCATTTAAAATAGACTTAATGTTTGTCTCTATGTCTTCTGCTGACAAGGATGCAGAGAAGACATTCGACAGTTTCAATAGAATGCATATGATTTGGACAGATAGAGTTTGAGATAGAAAGCATAGAGAGATTAGGGTCCGATCACATTCACTTAGTTCAAAAGATTCAGCAAGTAAGACATAGCTATAAGTGAATGTTGTAGAGGCTAGAACACTAGTATATATATCAAAAAGCAATCAAATCAACATAGTGAAGTAAATCATGAAGATAAGTTGAAATTTGAAAACAAACCAAATGCAAAGACATTGCAAAAATAACGCCATGAGTGAAACACTTCAAACCGAGAAATTTGGCGGTGGCGTTACCCACCGTATAGGAAGTATTAGACCCAGACACGGCGCACAATTATCGTGGCGCTCTGAAGTCAAATTCCACGTTAATGTATTCACACTCAGAATGTAAGTCTTCATTGATTGAAGATATACTTTACTTCGTGTGTTGCACATCTAAGTCATCAACATGCATAAGTGTTAGGATGTGTGCCTGATCACAGGACATTTGAGGATTCCAAGATATTTAGCTCACACCGTAACTTGCAAAACCTTTTCTCATCCAAGGGCTTTGTGAAGATATCTGCCAGTTGCTCTTCAGTGTTGACGTGAATGATGTCAATATCTTTCTTCATGACATGATCTCTGAGAAAGTGATGACGAATTTCAATGTGCTTTGTCTTCGAGTGTTAGACTAGATTGTTGGCAATCTTGATGGCGCTTTCGTTGTCGCAGAAGAGAGGTACTTGTTTCAGATTGATGCCATAGTCCTTGAGAGTTTGCTTCATCCATAGAAGTTGAGCGCAGCAAGATCCAGCAGCAATGTATTCAGATTCAGCAGTTGAGAGTGATACACAGTTTTGCTTCTTTGAAGACCAACACACAAGTGATCGCCCCAGAAAGTGACATGTGCCTGATGTAGACTTGCGATCCACCTTGTCACCAGCATAATCAGCATCCAAGAATCCAACCAGATCAAATTTTGAGCCCTTTGGATACCATAATCCGAGTGTTGGGGTGTAAGCCAAATATCGAAGAATTCGCTTCACAGCTAAGTGATGCGATTCCTTTGGTGCCGCTTGGAATCGAGCACACATGCAAACACTAAGCATAATATCTGGCCTAGATGCACATAGGTAAAGTAAAGAACCAATCATGGAGCGGTATACCTTTTGATCGAACTGTTTACCATTGTCGTCGGGACCCAGATGGTGTTTTGCTGGCATTGGCATGGTGTAACCTTTGCAATCTTGCATTCCAAACTTCTTCAGACGGTCTTTGAGATATTTTTCTTGAGATATGAAGATGCCATTACTTTGCTAATGAATTTGAAGACCAAGGAAGAACTTCAGCTCACCCATCATGGACATCTGATATTGCTCTTGCATCATGTATCCAAACTCATCACTATACTTCTGGTTGGTGCAGCCGAAGATAATGTCATCCACATATATTTGGCACACAAACAGTTCACCATCATATGTCTTCGTGAAGAGTGTGGGATCGAGGGATCCAGGTTTGAAGCCTTTGCTCTTCAGGAAGTCCTTGATAGTATCATAATAAGCGCGAGGAGCTTGTTTGAGGCCATACAGTGCTTTGTTTAGCTTGTACACCATATCAGGATGTTTTGGATCTTCAAAGCCAGGTGGTTGAGCAACGTACACTTCTTATTCAATCTTGACGTCGAGGAATGCACTCTTCACATCCATTTGATATAGTAAGATGTTGTGGTGGTTAGCATAGGCTAGCAGTATGCGAATAGCCTCAAGCCTAGCCACAGGAGCAAATGTTTCATCGAAGTCAATTCCTTCAACTTGAGTATATCCTTGAGCCACAAGACGTGCTTTGCTTCTAACGACTTGACCATGCTCATCTTGCTTGTTTCGATATATCCATTTTGTGCCAATAATGTTATGCTTGCGAGGGTCAGGACGCTTGACTAGTTTCCAAACATTGTTCAGCTTGAACTGTTGAAGTTCTTCTTGCATAGCTTGAATCCATTCAGGTTCCATAAAGGCTTTAGCAACTTTCTTGGGTTCTGATATTGACACAAACGAAAAGTGCCCACGGAAATTTGCTAATTGTGTTGCTCTTGAGCGAGTAAGTGGACCAGGTGCATTGATGCTATCAATTATCTTCTCAATTTGTACTTCATTTGCAACATGAGGATGAACTGGACGAAGACCTTGCTCTTGCTGATCATTGTCATCATTGGGAGGATTGTCTTCGGTCTGAGCATTGTCTTTAGGTTGGTTTGGTGCAGAAATGATAAGTTCCTCTTCAGGCTATGCTTCACAAGGCATGATTTCACCAGTTCCCATCAGCTTGATAGATTCACTGGGCGGAGCTTCATCTAGTGTACTTGGCAGGAGCTCTCTTTGTGAACCATTGGTTTCATCAAATCGCACGTCCACAGTTTCAACAATTTTGTAGAGATAGAGGTTGAAGACTTTGTAGGAGTGCGAGTCCTTTCCGTAACCGAGCATGAAGCCTTCGTGAGCTTTAGGTGCAAATTTTGACTTGTGATGGGGATCCTTGATCTAGCACCTAGCACCAAATACTCTGAAGTAGCTGACATTTGGCTTCTTGCCAGTAAGGAGCTCATAGGATGTTTTGTTCAGATGCTTATGGATGTAAACACGATTGATGATGTGACATGTTGTATCAATAGTTTCAGGCCAGAACTTTCTTGGTGTCTTGTACTCGTCGAGCATTGTTCGAGCCATCTCAATGAGGGTTCTGTTCTTGCGCTCTACGATGCCATTTTGCTGAGGTGTGTATGGAGTAGAAAACTCAAGAGTGATTCCCATTGTATCCAGATAAAGATCAAGCTCGGTGTTCTTGAACTCAGTGCCGTTGTCACTTCTGATATGCTTGATCTTGATGCCATAATTGTTCATGGCTCGATTGGCGAAGCGTCTGAAGACATCTTGCACTTCAGTCTTGTAGAGAATTATGTGCACCCATGTATATCTTGAGTAGTCATCAACAATGACGAAGCCATAGAGACAAGAAGTTGTTGTGAGGGTAGAGTAGTGAGTAGGGCCAAATAAGTCCATGTGTAACAGCTCGAAGGGTTGAGATGTCGTCATGATTGTCTTCGAGGGGTGCTTTGCCCTAGTCATCTTTCCAGCTTCGCAGGCACCACACAAATGATCCTTCTTGAACCTGACACCCTCCATGCCTATGACATGCTTCTTCTTGACGAGTGTGTGTAAGTTCCTCATGCCAGCATGCCCCAGCCTCCGATGCCAGAGCCAGCATTCTGAAGCTTTTGCAAGAAGACATACGGCAAGCTGTGGACCTGCTAAGAAATCTACCATGTATAGATCATCTTTCCGATACCCTTCAAAGCTAGAGACTTGTCAGATTCCATTAGTACAAGGCAACGATATTTTCCGAATAGCACAATCATGTTCAAGTCACAAAGCATTGAGACAGACATTAAGTTGAAACCAAGGGATTCAACAAGCATCACTTTATCCATGTGTTGATCCTTTGAGATTGCAACTCTACCTAGACCCAATACCTTGCTTTTACCAGTGTCAGCAAATGTGATGTGACTCTTGTCTGATGGACGTAAGGTTGAGTCCATGAGAAGACTTTGATCACCAGTCATATGATTAGTGCATCCGCTGTCCATAATCCATTCTGAAGCATGAGGTGTCATACCCTACAGTGCAGTTAAGAGGATAGGCTTCACAAAGAGTGTTGTGAAGCATAAGCATTTGACGCACACAAGGATTATCACAGCTTAGATCAAGGTTAGGACTCATAGTATGACTGGTAAGCGATTCAGATGTGAAATACATAGTAAGACCATTTTATCATGCGTCCCTTAATGTGTTATAGGTCCCCAGCAATAGTATCGAACGCCTTTGATTACAGGCTGGAGACCTTATTCTTTAAAAGAAAGTTAATTCTTCTTCACCACCCACATCTTCAGGGGTGGCTTAGAAGCAATGAGTCTAAGTGTAGCGTCTGAGAACTTCGGCTTTGGAGCCCTAGCAAATAGCCTTGCAGGAGATGAATGATACTCATATGAATAAGCAGAAAAGTTCTTAGTTCTATGAACATAGCGGTTTGAAGACACACGCTCATATTCATAAGTTTGAGTATGATTTCCCTGCAAAACATTGGCGTTAGGGTGACTTGGGTGAGTCCTATATCTATATGAAGCCTTTGGACCATATGACGCCTTAGGTCTGGGGTTTGTCTTCTTCCCTGGTGGTGTCATGATCACATTCACTGGAAGATTCTCAAGACAACTTTTGGGAACCCAGATCTTCTTCATAGGTGGTCCATTCCTGCAGTTAGTACCAATATACCTGGCAAACACTTCACCATTCTGATTCTTGAACAGCTTATAGTTTGCATCAAGGGATTCATCAATGATAATAGGATTAGCACAGGTAAAGCCAGATAAGGTGGATGGATCCACTGAAGGTCCCTTTGCAGCAACCCATGTGGTTTTGGGATATTGCTCAGGCTTCCAGTAGGAACCATCAACATTCATTTTCCTCTCGAACCCAACACCCTCTTTCCTAGGGTTTCGGTTCAGAATATGCTTTTTGAGGACATCGCAAAGTGTCTGATGTCCTTTCAGACTTTTATACATCCCTATTTCAAGCAATGTCTTCAACCTAGCATTTTCATCAGCAATAGTAGTGGTATCCTCAGCAGAGGGGTTAGTTACCACATCAGTAGTTGAAGACAATGCAGCAGTAGCAGCAGTGGAACATTCAGCAACAGAGGCAGCGTTATCACGCTCAATGCATTTTAGACATGGTGGTTCAAATCTATCTAGAGCGGGACTGGTCTGTTGAGCGCGAAGTGACTCGTTCTCTTTTTGAAGATCTTCATGAGCCGCTCTCAATTTCTCAAGCTCTTGCTTCCTTTGAAGATAATCATAGGAGAGCTTTTCATAAGTGGTTGAGAGCGTCTCATGAAGACTTTCAAGTTCTTGGTACTTAGCATGAAGATTTTTTATGTCTTCAACGAAGGACTGTGAACGTGTCATTTCCGCGTCCAACAGGTCATCGCTTTTGTTTAACAGTTTTTGAGTATGTTCCATAGCTTTTTGTTGTTCAGTTGCAATTTTAGCAAGTGTTTTGTAGCGGGTTTGGATTCACAATCAGAGTCATCTTCACTTGATGTTTGAAAGTAAGCATCACATGATTTTACCTTGGCACCACGTGCCATGAAGCAGTAGGTGGGAGCAGGATCGTCCTTGTCATCAGCTTCAGCGTTGGTGTGGAAGTCATTGTCTTCAGTGTTGAAGATGGACTTGGCAACATAGGCTGTGGCTAGAGCTAGACTTGCAACGCCAGGGTCGAACTCCTCTTCAGACTCCACCTCTGCCTCCTCAGAAGCAGATTCCTCCTCTGAATCCATTTCCTTGACAACAAAAGCACGAGCCTTGCCAGATGAGCTCTTCTTATGAGATGAAGATCTTGATGAGGACTTGGAAGAAGACTTTGAAGATTTCTTCTTCTTCTTGTCATCAGAATCATATTCCTTGCTCTTCTTCTTCTTCTTCTCATTGTCCCACTGTGGACACTCAGAGATATAGTGTCCAGGTTTCTTGCACTTGTGACATGTTCTCTTCTTGTTGTCATGAGTGGAAGCTTCATCATTTCTTGAGCTAGATCATGAAGACTTTCTGAAGCCCTTCTTCTTTGTGAACTTCTGGAACTTCTTCACAAGCATAGCAAGTTCCTTTCCAATGTCTTTAGGATCATCAGGACCGCAGTCAGATTCTTCTTCAGATGAGGAAACAACTTTTGCCTTCAACGCACGAGTTCGACCGTAGTTGGGACCATAGATATCTCTTTTCTCAGAAAGCTGGAACTCATGTGTGTTGAGCCTCTCAAGTATATCAGACGGATCGAGTGTCTTGAAGTCAGGGCGTTCTTGTATCATGAGGGCAAGGGTGTCAAAGGAGCTGTCAAGTGATCTCAGTAGTGTCTTGACGATTTCATGCTTGGTAATCTCAGTGGCGCCGAGAGCCTGAAGCTCATTTGTGATGTTGGTGAGGCGATCAAACGTGACCTGGACATTTTCATTGTCGTTTCTCTTGAAGCGGTTGAAGAGGTTGCGAAGAACACTGATCCTTTGGTCTCTCTGGGTTGAGACGCCTTCGTTGACCTTGGATAGCCAGTCCCAGACTAGCTTTGACGTTTCCAGAGCACTCACATGGCCATACTGTCCTTTGGTCAGATGACCACAGATGATGTTCTTTGCAGTAGAGTCCAGTTGAATGAACTTCTTGACATCAGTAGGGGTGACACCTTCACCAGTTTTGGGAATGCCGTTCTTGACGACATACCAGAGGTCGACATCAATGGCTTCAAGATGCATGCGCATCTTATTCTTCCAGTAGGGATATTCAGTTCCATCGAACACAGGGCAAGCAGCGGAGACTTTGATTATCCCTGCAGTCGACATAGCTAAACTCCAGGTGGTTAAACCGAATCACACAGAACAAGGGAGTACCTTGCTCTGATACCAATTGAAAGTGCTAGTTATCGACTAGAGGGGGGGTGAATAGGCGATTTTTATCAAAGTCTTCAAAACGTGGAAGTTTCAAAGACAAACAATAGAAATGACCTAATTGATATGCAGCGAAGATAACCTACAACAAGCAAACCATAGTCAAGTATGCAATAATGTGAAAGTACAAAGACTAATATCAGCCAGGTAGTAAGGATCAGGATGGAAGATAGTATGAATCCAACCAACGATAGTAGTCAAGCAATGGAGTCAAATAGGTACGACAAATAGGCAATGACTTCACGAAGACAAACTCAAAGTGAAGGGAGGGAGAGGATAGAACCAGTCACTTGTTGAAGACACAGGATTTGTTGGACCAGTTCCAGTTGCTGTGACAACTGTACGTCTGGTTAGGGAGGCTGAGATTCAACTCAGAAGACCGTGTCTTCACCTTATTCCCCTTGAGCTAAGGACACATAGTCCTCGCCCAATCACTCTGGTAAGTCTTTAACGTAGACTTCCGAACCTTCACAGACTTCGTTCACCGGCGATCCACAATGACTCTTGGATGCTCAGAACGCGACGCCTAACCGGCTGGAGGATACACAGTCCTCAAGTGTAATAAGTCTTCAGGTCACTCAGACAGAAAGACTTCAGTGATGCCTAACACTCTTTGGCTCTGGGTGTTTGGGCTTTGTCCTCGCAAGGATTTCTCTCTCTCAAAGGCTTCGAGGTGGGTTGCTCTCAAACGACAAAGCCTGTGAACTAACTCTGAGCAGCCACCAATTTATGGTGTAGGGGGTGGGCTATTTATAGCCACAAGGCAACCCGACCTGATATGTCTGAAATGACCCTGGGTCACTAAGGAACTGACATGTGTTCCAACGGTCAGATTTCAAACACACGCGGCAACTTTACTTGGGCTACAAGCAAAGCTGACTCATCCAGCTCTGGATAAGATTTGCTCTCGTTGTCTTCGCTCGAAGACATAGGATTTGTGTTGAGCATCACTTCAGTCATTCTGACTTTCTTCACTTCGACCCCACTTAATAGTACGGTGGTTCCTATGACTCAACAAAGAAGAAAAGGAAACAACGAAACAACACAGTCTTCGCGCTCCATAGTCTTCACTCAATGTCTTCTCATGTCATAGTCTTCAATATGAATATCTTCACATACCACCATTGTCGTCAATGTCTTCATACATTTTTAGGGGTCATCTCCGGTGGGTAAACCGAATCAATGAGGGACACTACCTGCGTTATCCTGTAATTCTCACAAACGCATTAGTCCCTCAACCAACTTTGTCGTCAATACTCCAAAACCAACTAGGGATGGCACTAGATGCACTTACAATCTCCCCCTTTAGGTGATTGATGACAAACTGGTTGAAGTTTTCAACGGGGATAAAGTATGTGAAATTGTAAAGGATAGGGTATTGTCTTCATAAGTGGCAAAGGCTCCCCCTGAAGATGTGCATATAAGTAATTTGCTTTTGGAATGCAAATGCACATGGCAGGTTGTACTTGTGGAGATCCTCTTCAACTTATGAAGATAATTCATCATGCATGAAATGATATAACTAAGAGAGTGACATGCATAATGAAAAATGGACGTCTATAGAATGATCTAAGTGCGGAAGTTATCATCGCACATGGAAAAGCAAATAAGTAGCAGACGACCATCGAGTTTAAGTGTTACAACTCAAAGAACGAAATGTTCAAAAACAAGAGTTGTAATCACTAGGCAAAATATAAAGCAACCGCCCATATGAACCCGCTTGAAGACTATCAAACTCATATGCTTCTCCCCCTTTTGTCAGGAATGACCAAAAAGGTTTGAAGACATAGAGCATCTACTCGTCCTCGTGAGGAGTAGGTGAAGCAGTTGTGTTGTCGTTGTTGTTTGGTGGTGCAGAAGAACTTGGTGCAGTGTTGATGCATGCAGAAGTAGGGGCGGTGAAGTAGCATCGTCTTCATCATCGATCACTTTGGCATTCACAGTTTCCACGGAGGAGGAATAGTCAGAGTCTTCAAGGGATGGAGTTCGACGTAGGACAGCATTCCGTGGAGGAGTGGAGTCAAACTTGAATCTTTCAGTGAAGCCATCGTCTTGAAGATCTGCTTCAGCACTGAGCAGTGTCAAACTCTTCCATGATCGCCGACAGGTCTCATGACTAACAAAGGCATTCTTGGTGGCAAGATTTCGAATGCGATTGATGTCCACCAAGAGGCTTTGCATCTGTCGCTTGAGCCAGAAGTGATGCTTGTCTTGTTTCTGATGCAGTGCCACAAGAAGTTCTCGGTCATTTAGGACGCGAGAGCGCTTCTTAGGCGTTTGGGAAATTGTGCTCTCAGTAGCTTCAGTTTGCGCACGATGAGGCAGACGAGTGTTCCCAGCCATTGGATAGACACGAGTTACTGCTTGGACTCCTTCCATGGGCTGAGTGAAGCTTTGGTGTTCACCATTTTGAAGACAAAGAGGCTTCTTGGCAGGCTCAGGGTATATGGCTTCAACTGACATATCAACCTCTGGTAGAAAGATTAGATGATTGCGAGCAGAGGGCTGATAGTTGATAGCAGAGTGTAGCTTGATGAGGCGCATGACCCATGGAGCATAGAATTTCAGGCCAAAAAGGTCAGATCCAGACGCAGCCAGTTGCCGGAGGAAGAATTCTTGTGTATTGAAGCTGATGCCATTGAGTATGTAAAAGACCAATGTCTTCATGGCTCCTTCAAGTTTTGCAGCTGATGAATGCCCTTTGATAGGCCATAGAGTTCGCCTGATGATGTGATATATTGTGCGAGGCAGATACTCAAGGTCATCAACAAAGAACTCCTTTGGGTATTCAGCGTCAGGTGGCAGAGGCTTCATCATGCTCAACATCTGGCTCATGTTGGGCTCTGGCTTATGGAAGATGCTCTCCAGTGCATTGCGGTGGAGTTGACAATCAGGTTCGAACAGCTCTCCGGGAGTGGGTAGGCCTGCAAGCTCAATGATGTCAAGAGCTTTGGCTTCATGATGAACATTTCCTGTCATCCACTCGAGAACACATGTCTTTGTATCCCTGTTGTAGCCGCGAAAGTGGAGGGTAGCATAGAATTGAAGCAAAAGTTCCTCATTCCACTGTTCTTTGTCTGTCACAAAGCTGAGCAGACCTGCATCACGAAAGCAGTCAAGTGCTTCTTCTAAGCATGGCAGTCCAGCAATGGCTTCAGTGTCGAGGCGCATATGAGGGAAAATGTGCCCTTGATTATACAGAACGCAGGAGTAATAGCTTCACTGCTGATAGCTCCAGAAACGATCAGATGATATTCTTGGCCTTGAGTAGGGGTTCTTTGCGCTGTCAAAAAAGGTGTTGTGGCTTTTGAAGCCATTTGCATTGAAGGACCATGTAGAGGTGGCAGTACTTGGGAACCTTGGCAGTCTTGGCTTTGGTTTCTGGACCTGAGGCCTATGCTCAATATGATAATCAAACTGAGGACCAGAGGCATTAGGCGGAGGGACTAGAACAGGCCATTTGACAGTGATTAGCTGGCCATGGTTGTATGCTTGCTCAATTGTACATTGCCTTGGTGGCGGAACAGGAGTAGTGGCAACAACAGTGGCTTCAGGCTGCACAACAGAAGCTTCAGGAGCAGTTGCAGCATTGTCTTCTGGCGTATTGGTTGGTGCAGGCTCCACACTTGCTTTAGCCATGACTATGTCATTGGCTTCATTTGTGTTGGTGGTGGCAGCCTCAAGATTTTCAACCTCCACTTGATGAGCTGGAGGGTCTGGCACTGGCACGTTTACTTCAGGAACAACTTCTTCAGTAATGGGGGGAGTAGGTACGTGTTCTTGTTCTTGTTCGTCATTGGCTGATGCAGCCGGATTGTCTTCAGCAGCTTTGGCTTCAGACACGGAGACATTCACAATCGAAGTGGCTTCTGGAAACACTTGACGTGCAACAGATTGGTGGTGCACTTCTCCTTCTGGAATGCTCGAAAGAGGGACTTGAGGCCTTGGTCCTTTGCGAAGCCTGTGTAATACGGCTGACGCCTTTGGAGATGGAGTTGGCTGGGCCTCATCCTCTTTTTCTTGCACAGGTGGTCTGACTTGTTGTTGTTGGGGAGTACTCGGGGAGTCTTGTTGTTGTGGGTGATCAGCCCATGATGCATCCTGAGCCATTGGCATTAGAGGACGACCAATGCTGATGAGTTCGCTGTTCGTGAGAACAGGTGATGATACCAAGTTGTGTTCGATCTGAGGAAGAACTACATCATCTTCAACATTGTCATTGTGACCAATGTCTTAAGCAGCGGTGGGATCAACTGCTGGAATGTCTTCAACTTCATAAGCCTCTGTGGAAGCAGGCTCATGAACAATCATCCGTCGTTCTTGGTGTTCAGATGCAGGGCGAACCATTGAGATAGGTTCAACAACTAAGAGCTCTGTGGGAGCAGCCCGATTCTTCTTGGTTTTGCGCTTCTTCTTGGAGGGAGCAACATCAGAGGCTTCTGTATTTGTCCTTTTTCTGGCTTCAGCCTCGGCAGCGCTCGTCTTCTTCAGTTCTGAAGCGGTTGACATGACATTTGGCTTCGAGCCAGTCATGTTGCTTGGGAAGACTATGCGAGGTTCATCCTGCCTTGAAGGTGCAGATTGGTCAGTTAATAGCTTCTTCTTCTTTGCAGCCATTCTGGGGTCAATGCCAGGACGACCAAGAGCCTTGCGCTTCTCAGCCTCATTGTAGGCTAGCACACACTTGTCAGCCAGACTCTTCATGCACTCACGAGAGCCTCTAGCTTCTTCGAGCTTCTTGTGAAAGGCTTCTTTGTGCTCGTGCAGCATGATCTTGAAGTTTTTGACATCTTGCACGCTGAGCTTGGCCACATGCTTCTTGAACTGAGCTTTCTCATAGTCGATCTTGTGCTTCAGTTCAATGATGCGCTGAGCAAGAGCTAGCTCAGAAGCAATGGCGCCATTGAAAGTGACACAGAGGCCAATGGGAAGTCGCAGATCATCAAAGCTGAGATTTGGGGTGTCGAACCACTCATCAATGAAGTTATGGATGATTGCCACATCAAAGAGAGGCAAATCATTGAAGATCCATGCTTCTTCCTTGCTCTTGATCAGTTGCTCAAGAGCATCATCTGCAAGATCTTCATCGCTGGACATATCAATGTGCTCTTCTCGCAGAATGGCAGCAGGAGTCAATGTCTGATCAGTATTCTTGACGATTTTCTTTTTCTTCTCCGTCTTCTTGGAGATGCGTGATAGATCTTCAGACTACACACTGTCTTCAGGAGGTGCAGTGACTAGTGGCTTCGCACGTGAAGCTTTTGGAGGAGCAGTTGATCGTGAAGCCTTAGTTTTCTTTAGCTTCTGCGGCTTTGGAGTAGGAGCTGGGGCTTCATCAGTGTTAGCATCATTATCAGAATGATCCACTTTGGCACCTTGGACCAAGATGTAAGTGATGAGGCCATAAAGGTTTGAAAAGGGGCCGATGACATTGGGTTCTGCATCACGTGAGCCGTCAGCACGGGGAGCAGAGGGACCAGGGTTGAAGTCTAATCCCAATGACTTCTTGTTCTCCTTAGCTGATGCCTTTGTGTGCTGGAAGTTGCGCTTAAAGATATTATCGTCACGACACCAGAGCAATGATGATGGGTCGGCATTTTCAGGTTGAGGTCCACGGACCATACAAGGATAGAAACCCTGTGCAATAGCTTCAGCTCTGTTCTTGGGTGGAAGGCCTCGATAGAGAATATCACCCCAAGGACTTTTGATGGCATTCTTCTCAGCGTATTCCTGGGTCACGAACTTGTATTTGAACCATTGTTCAGCCCAATATCATCGAATCCATTGGATTCGTGTCTTGCGCTGATTACAATACTCTTCAGGATCTGTCTTGTAAAGCTCTGCGAGGTCATCAGGCAAATCTTTTGATGTTCCCCCTCTATGCTGTCTGCCACCCTTCCTTACTGATTTCTCTGCAGACATGAACTTCGAACTGAACGGCTTCAACACGTTCAAAGGCTTCAAACGCTTTCGCTTGCTGGACAAACAGGAACTGGCTTCGGGAGAGTTAATGTGTTGCTGTAAGAATTCTGCAAACGAATGCAGACTATGAGATCCAAGGGATTCTCCCACGGACATGTACCTGTGACAGCATTAGAGATGCGAGGGAAGGGGAAGAGGTCATATGCATTCTCAGAAGATTTTGAAGATAAATTAGTTTGAAGACATTGACCTCATGATGCGAAGACATTCACTTTTATGTTGAGAGTTGGTTCCAGATTTGTACGAATCCGTGAATAAGTACAAGTGAGGAATCTGACTAGATATGAAGCTTAAGTTAATATACTAGGCAGTATGAGATGCAGACAGAATAGATCTAACATTGTATAGGCAGAAACCAATTTTGGTAAATAGGATGAATCATTGAGGATCAAAAAGATGGTAAAGATAGAGTTGTATTTACCACACGAAGAACTGCTAGATGGGATGAATAGGAGAACGAGCAGTTCAATCCACCGTGCCCTAACTTGGCGACAGAGGACACCTACGGCGGCGACGGAGAGGACGATGTCCATGGCCGGTGTGAGGACGGCGTCGGAGAAGTCACGGCAGCTAAGCGCTTCGTCGCCGGCGTCGTCGAGAGCTAGCGATGGCGCTAGGATTTTGACGAGGTGGAGAGGTGGAAGAAGGTTTTCTTTACCGCAGGGGACATGTATTTATAAGGAAGTGTGCGGCATAGCGCAATTACACAGGTGCCCCTACCGGTTCACATCAGAGGGGCACGTGGCAAGCATGCAACATACTCAGAGTTGTCCCACGTTCCCACACCCGCCAGGTTTGTCGGATGGTTGTTCCGACTTCTTCAGATTTCAAACAATAAGGATGAATCATTTAAAACAGACTTAATGTTTATCTCTGTGTCTTCTGCTGACAAGGATGCAGAGAAGACATTCGACAGTTTCAATAGAATGCATATGATTTGGACAGATAGAGTTTGAGATAGAAAGCATAGAGAGATTAGGGTCCGATCACATTCACTTAGTTCAAAAGATTCAACAAGGAATACATAGCTATAAGTGAATGTTGTAGAGGACAAAACACTAGTATATATATCAGAAAGCAAACAAATCAACATAGTGAAGTAAATCATGAAGATAAGTTGAAATTTGAAGACAAACCAAATGCGAAGACATTGCAAAAATAACGCCATGAGTGAAACACTTCAAACCGAGAAATTTGGTGGTGGCGTTACCCACCGTATAGGAAGTATTAGACCCAGACACGGCGCACAATTATTGTGGCACTCCGAAGTCAAATTCCACGTTAATGTATTCACACTCAGAATGTAAGTCTTCATTGATTGAAGATATACTTTACTTCGTGTGTTGCACATCTAAGTCATCAACATGCATAAGTGTTAGGATGTGTGCCTGATCACAGGACATTTGAGGATTCCAAGATATTTAGCTCACACCGTAACTTGCAAAACCTTTTCTCATCCAAGGGCTTTGTGAAGATATCTGCCAGTTGCTCTTTAGTGTTGACGTGAATGATGTCAATATCTTTCTTCATGACATGATCTCTGAGAAAGTGATGACGAATTTCAATGTGCTTTGTCTTCGAGTGCTGGACTGGATTGTTAGCAATCTTGATGGCGCTTTCGTTGTCGTAGAAGAGAGGTACTTGTTTCAGATTGATGCCATAGTCCTTGAGAGTTTGCTTCATCCATAGAAGCTGAGCGCAGCAAGATCCAGCAGCAATGTATTCAGATTTAGCAGTTGAGAGTGATACACAGTTTTGCTTCTTTGAAGACCAACAGACAAGTGATCGTCCCAGAAAGTGACATGTGCCTGATGTAGACTTGCGATCCACCTTGTCACCAGCATAATCAGCATCTGAGAATCCAACCAGATCAAATTTTGAGCCGTTTGGATACCATAATCCGAGTGTTGGGGTGTAAGCCAAATATCGAAGAATTCGCTTCACAGCTAAGTGATGCGATTCCTTTGGTGCCGCTTGGAATCGAGCTCAGATGCAAACACTAAGCATAATATCTGGCCTAGATGCACATAGGTAAAGTAAAGAACCAATCATGGAGCAGTATACCTTTTGATCGAACTCTTTACCATTGTCGTCGGGACCCAGATGGTGTTTGGCTGGCATTGGCGTTGTGTAACCTTTGCAATCTTGCATTCCAAACTTCTTCAGATGGTCTTTGAGATATTTTTCTTGAGATATGAAGATGCCATTCCTTTGCTGACGAATTTGAAGACCAAGGAAGAACTTTAGCTCACCCATCATGGACATCTGATATTGCTCTTGCATCATGTATATAAACTCATCACTATACTTCTGGTTGGTGCAGCCGAAGATAATGTCATCCACATATATTTGGCACACAAACAGTTCACCATCATATGTCTTCATGAAGAGTGTGGGATCGAGGGATCCAGGTTTGAAGCCTTTGCTCTTCAGGAAGTCTTTGATCGTATCATACCAAGCGCGAGGAGCTTGTTTGAGGCCATACAGTGCTTTGTTTAGCTTGTACACCGTATCAGGATGTTTTGGATCTTCAAAGCTAGGTGGTTGAGCAACGTACTATTCTTCTTCAATCTTGCCGTTGAGGAATGCACTCTTCACATCCATTTGATATAGTATGATGTTGTGGTGTTAGCATAGGTTAGCAGTATGCGAATAGCCTCAAGCCTAGCCACAGGAGCAAATGTTTCATCGAAGTCAATTCCTTCAACTTGAGTATATCCTTGAGCCACAAGACGTGCTTTGTTTCTGATGTCTTGACCTTGCTCATATTGCTTGTTTCGATATATCCATTTTGTGCCAATAATGTTATGCTTGCGAGGGTCAGGACGCTTGACTAGTTCGCAAACATTGTTCAGCTTGAAATGTTGAAGTTCTTCTTGCATAGCTTGAATCCATTCAGGTTCCATAAAGGCTTTAGCAACTTTCTTGGGTTCTGATATTGACACAAACGAAAAGTGCCCACAGAAATTTGCTAACTGTGTTGCTCTTGAGCGAGTAAGTGGACCAGGTGCATTGATGCTATCAATTATCTTCTCAATTTGTACTTCATTTGCAACACGAGGATGAACTGGACGAAGACCTTGCTCTTGTTGATCATTGTCATCATTGGGAGGATTGTCTTCGGTATGAGCATTGTCTTCAGGTTGGTTTGGTGCAGAATGATAAGTTCCTCTTCAGGCTGTGCTTCAGAAGGCATGATTTCACCAGTTCCCATCAGCTTGATAGATTCGTTGGGCGAAGCTTCATCTAGTGTACTTGGCAGGAGCTCTCTTTGTGAACCATTGGTTTCATCAAATCGCACATCCACAGTTTCAACAATTTTGTAGAGATAGAGGTTGAAGACTCTGTAGGAGTGCGAGTCCTTTCCGTAACCGAGCATGAAGCCTTCGTGAGCTTTAGGTGCAAATTTTGACTTGTGATGGGGATCGTTGATCCAGCACGTAGCACCAAGTACTCTGAAGTAGCTGACATTTGGCTTCTTGCCAGTAAGGAGCTCATAGGATGTTTTGTTCAGAAGCTTATGGATGTAAACACGGTTGATGATGTGACATGCTGTATCAATAGCTTCAGGCCAGAACTTTCTTGGTGTCTGGTACTCATCGAGCATTGTTCGAGCCATCTCAATGAGGGTTCTGTTCTTGCGCTCTACGATGCCATTTTGCTGAGGTGTGTATGGAGTAGAAAACTCATGAGTGATTCCCATTGTATCCAGATAAAGATCAAGCCCGGTGTTCTTGAACTCAGTGCCGTTGTCACTTCTGATATGCTTGATCTTGATGCCATAATTGTTCATGGCTCGATTGGCGAAGCGTCTGAAGACATCTTGCACTTCAGTCTTGTAGAGAATTATGTGCACCCATGTATATCTTGAGTAGTCATCAACAATGACGAAGCCATAGAGACAAGAAGTTGTTGTGAGGGTAGAGTAGTGAGTAGGGCCAAATAAGTACATGTGTAACAGCTCGAAGGGTTGAGATGTCGTCATGATTGTCTTCGAGGGGTGCTTTGCCCTAGTCATCTTTCCAGCTTCGCAGGCACCACACAAATGATCCTTCTTGAACCTGACACCCTCGATTCCTATGACATGCTTCTTCTTGACGAGTGTGTGTAAGTTCCTCATGCCAGCATGCCCCAGCCTCCGATGCTAGAGCCAGCATTCTGAAGCTTTTGCAAGAAGACATATGGCAAGCTGTGGACCTGCTGAGAAATCTACCATGTATAGATCATCTTTCTGATACCCTTTAAAGACTAGAGACTCGTCAGATTCCATTAGTACAAGGCAGCGATATTTTCCGAATAGCACAATCATGTTCAAGTCACAAAGCATTGAGACAGACATTAAGTTGAAACCAAGGGATTCAACAAGCATCACTTTATCCATGTGTTGATCCTTTGAGATTGCAACTCTACCTAGACCCAATACCTTGCTTTTACCAGTGTCAGCAAATGTGTTGTGACTCTTGTCTGATGGACGTAAGGTTGAGTCCATGAGAAGACTTTGATCACCAGTCATATGATTAGTGCATCCGCTGTCCATAATCCATTCTGAAGCATGAGGTGTCATACCCTACAGTGCAGTTAGGAGGATAGGCTTCACAAAGAGTGTTGTGAAGCATAAGCATTTGACGCACACAGGGATTATCACAGCTTAGATCAAGGTTAGGACTCATAGTATGACTGGTAAGCGATTCAGATGTGAAATACATAGTAAGACCATTTTATCATGCGTCCCTTAATGTGTTATAGGTCCCAGCAATAGTATCGGACGCCTTTGATTGCAGGTTGGAGACCTTATTCTGCAAAAGAAAGTTAATTCTTCTTCACCACCCACATCTTCAGGGGTGGCTTAGAAGCAATGAGTCTAAGTGCAGCATCTGAGAACTTCGGCTTTGGAGCCCTAGCAAATAGCCTTGCAGGAGATGAATGATACTCATATGAATAAGCAGAAAAGTTCTTAGTTCTATGAACATAGCGGTTTGAAGACACACACTCATATTCATAAGTTTGAGTATGATTTCCCTGCAAAACATTGGCGTTAGGGTGACTCAGGTGAGTCCTATATCTGTATGAAGCCTTTGGACCATATGACGCCTTAGGTCTGGGGTTTTTCTTCTTCCCTCGTGGTGTCATGATCACATTCACTAGAAGATTCTCAAGACAGCTTTTGGGAACCCAGATCTTCTTCATAGGTGGTCCATTCCTGCAGTTAGTACCAATATACCTGGCAAAGACTTCACCATTCTGATTCTTGAACAGCTTATAGTTTGCATCAAGGGATTCATCAATGATAATAGGATTAGCACAGGTAAAGCCAGATAAGGTGGATGGATCCACTGAAGGTCCCTTTGCAGCAACCCATGTGGTTTTGGGATACTGCTCAGGCTTCCAGTAGGAACCATCAACATTCATTTTCCTCTCGAACCCAACACCCTCTTTCCTAGGGTTTCGGTTCAGAATATGCTTTTTGAGGACATCACAAAGTGTCTGATGTCCTTTCAGACTTTTATACATCCCTGTTTTAAGCAATGTCTTCAACCTAGCATTTTCATCAGCAATAGTAGTGGTATCCTCAGCAGAGGGGTTAGTTACCACATCAGTAGTTGAAGACAATGCAGCAGTAGCAGCAGTGGAACATTCAGCAACAGAGGTAGTGTTATCACGCTCAATGCATTTTAGACATGGTGGTTCAAATCTATCTAGAGCGGGACTGATCTATTGAGCGCGAAGTGACTCATTCTCTTTTTGAAGATCTTCATGAGCCGCTCTCAATTTCTCAAGCTCTTGCTTCCTTTGAAGATAATCATAGGAGAGCTTTTCATAAGTGGTTGAGAGCGTCTCATGAAGACTTTCAATTTCTTGGTACTTAGCATGAAGATTTTTTATGTCTTCAACTAAGGACTGTGAATGTGTCATTTCCGCGTCCAACAGGTCATCGCTTTTGTCTAATAGTTTTTGAGTATGTTCCATAGCTTTTTGTTGTTCAGTTGCAATTTTAGCAAGTGTTTTGTAGCTGGGTTTGGATTCACAATCAGAGTCATCTTCACTTGATGTTTGAAAGTAAGCATCATGTGATTTTACCTTGGCACCACGTGCCATGAAGCAGTAGGTGGGAGCAGGATCGTCCTTGTCATCAGCTTCAGCGTTGGTGTGGAAGTCATTGTCTTCAGTGTTGAAGATGGACTTGGCAACATAGGCTGTGGCTAGAGCCAGACTTGCAACGCCAGTGTCGGACTCCTCTTCAGACTCCACCTCTACCTCCTCATAAGCAGATTCCTCCTCTGAATCCATTTCCTTGCCAACAAAAGCACGAGCCTTGCCAGATGAGCTCTTCTTATGAGATGAAGATCTTGATGAGTACTTGGAAGAAGACTTTGAAGATTTCTTCTTCTTCTTGTCATCAGAATCATATTCCTTGCTCTTCTTCTTCTTCTTCTCATTGTCCCACTGTGGACACTCAGAGATATAGTGTCCAGGTTTCTTGCACTTGTGACATGTTCTCTTCTTGTTGTCATGAGTGGAAGCTTCATCATTTCTTGAGCTAGATCATGAAGACTTTCTGAAGCCCTTCTTCTTTGTGAACTTCTGGAACTTCTTCACAAGCATAGCAAGTTCCTTTCCAATGTCTTCAGGATCATCAGAACCGCAGTCAGATTCTTCTTCAGATGAGGAAACAACTTTTGCCTTCAAAGCACGAGTTCGACCATAGTTGGGACCATAGATATCTCTTTTCTCAGAAAGCGTGAACTCATGTGTGTTGAGCCTCTCAAGTATATCAGATGGATCGAGTGTCTTGAAGTCAGGGCGTTCTTGTATCATGAGGGCAAGGGTGTCAAAGGAGCTGTCAAGTGATCTCAGTAGTGTCTTGACGATTTCATGCTTGGTAATCTCAGTGGCGCCGAGAGCCTGAAGCTCATTTGTGATGTTGGTGAGGCGATCAAACGTGACCTGGACATTTTCATTGTCGTTTCTCTTGAAGCGGTTGAAGAGGTTGCGAAGAACACTGATCCTTTGGTCTCTCTGGGTTGAGACGCCTTCGTTGACCTTGGATAGCCAGTCCCAGACTAGCTTTGACGTTTCCAGAGCACTCACATGGCCATACTGTCCTTTGGTCAGATGACCACAGATGATGTTCTTTGCAGTAGAGTCCAGTTGAATGAACTTCTTGACATCAGTAGGGGTGACACCTTCACCAGTTTTGGGAACGCCGTTCTTGACGACATACCAGAGGTCGACATCAATGGCTTCAAGATGCATGCGCATCTTATTCTTCCAGTAGGGATATTCAGTTCCATCGAACACAGGGCAAGCAGCGGAGACTTTGATTATCCCTGCAGTCGACATAGCTAAACTCCAGGTGGTTAAACCGAATCACACAGAACAAGGGAGTACCTTGCTCTGATACCAATTGAAAGTGCTAGTTATCGACTAGAGGGGGTGAATAGGCGATTTTTATCAAAGTCTTCAAAATGTGGAAGTTTCGAAGACAAATAATAGAAATGACCTAATTGATATGCAGCGGAAGATAACCTACAACAAGCAAACCATAGTCAAGTATGCAGAAATGTGAAAGTACAAAGACTAATAGCAGCTAGGTAGTAAGGATCAGGATGGAAGATAGTATGAAGCCAACCAACGATAGTAGTCAAGCAATGAAGTCAAATAGGTACGACAAATAGGCAATGACTTCGCGAAGACAAACTCAAAGTAAAGGGAGGGAGAGGATAGAACCAGTCACTTGTTGAAGACACATGATTTGTTGGACCAGTTCCAATTGCTGTGACAACTGTACGTCTGGTTAGGGAGGCTGAGATTCAACTCAGAAGACCGTGTCTTCACCTTATTCCCCTTGAGCTAAGGACACACAGTCCTCGCCCAATCACTCTGGTAAGTCTTCAAGCTAGACTTCCGAACCTTCACAGACTTCGTTCACCGGCGATCCACAATGACTCTTGGATGCTCAGAACGCGACGCCTAACCGCCTGGAGGATACACAGTCCTCAATTGTAATAAGTCTTCAGGTCACTCAGACAGAAAGACTTCAGTGATGCCTAACACTCTTTGGCTCTGGGTGTTTGGGCTTTGTCCTCGCAAGAATTTCTCTCTCTCAAAGGCTTCGAGGTGGGTTGCTCTCAAACGACAAAAGCGGTGAACTAACTCTCAGCAGCCACCAATTTATGGTGTAGGAGGTGGGCTATTTATAGCCACAAGGCAACCCGACCTGATATGTCCGAAATGACCCTGGGTCACTAAGGAACTGACACGTGTTCCAACGGTCAGATTTCAAACACACACAACAACTTTACTTGGGCTACAAGCAAAGCTGACTCATCCAGCTCTAGATAAGATTTGCTCTCGTTGTCTTCGCTCGAAGACATAGGATTTGGGTTGAGCATCACTTCAGTTATTCTGACTTTGTTCACTTGGACCCCACTTAACAGTACGGTGGTTCCTATGACTCAACAAAGAAGAAAAGGAAACAACGAAACAACACAGTCTTCGCGCTCCATAGTCTTCACTCAATGTCTTCTCATGTCATAGTCTTCAATATGAATATCTTCATATACCACCATTGTCGTCAATGTCTTCATACATTTTTAGGGGTCATCTCCAGTGGGTAAACCAAATCAATGAGGGACACTACCTGCGTTATCCTGTAATTCTCACAAACGCATTAGTACCTCAACCAACTTTGTCGTAAATACTCCAAAACCAACTAGGGGTGGCACTAGATGCACTTACAATCTCCCCCTTTTTGGTGATTGATGATAAACTGGTTGAAGTTTTCAACAGGGATAAAGTATGTGAAATTGTAAAGGATAGGGTATTGTCTTCATAAGTGGCAAAGGCTCCCCCTGAAGATGTGCATATAAGTAATTTGCTTTTGGAATGCAAATGCACATGGCAGGTTGTACTTGTGGAGATCCTCTTCAACTTATGAAGATAATTCATCATGCATGAAATGATATAACTAAGAGAGTGACATGCATAATGAAAAATGGACGTATGTAGAATGATCTAAGTGCGGAAGTTATCATTTCACATGGAAAAGCAAATAAGTAGCAGACGACCATCGAGTTTAAGTGTTACAACTCAAAGAACGAAATGTATCAAAAACAAGAGTTGTAATCACTAGGCAAAATATAAAGCAACCGCCCATATGAACCCGCTTGAAGACTATCAAACTCATATGCTTCTCCCCCTTTTGTCGGGAATGACCAAAAAGGTTTGAAGACATAGAGCATCTACTCGTCCTCATGAGGAGTAGGTGAAGCAGCTGGGTTGTCGTTGTTGTTTGGCGGTGTAGACGAACTTGGTGCAGTGTCGATGCGTGCAGAAGTAGGGGTCGTGAAGTAGCATCGTCTTCATCATCGATCACTTTGGCATTCACAGTTGCCATGGAGGAGGAATAGTCAGAGTCTTCAAGGGATGGAGTTCGACGTAGGACAGCATTCCGTGGAGGAGTGGAGTCAAACTTGAATCTTTCAGTGAAGCCATCATCTTGAAGATCTGCTTCAGCACTGAGCAGTGTCAAACTCTTCCATGATCGCCGACAGGTCTCGTGAGTGACAAAGGCATTCTTGGTGGCAAGATTTCGAATGCGATTGACGTCCACCAAGAGGCTTTGCATCTGTCGCTTGAGCCAGAAGTGATGCTTGTCTTGTTTCTGATGCAGTGCCACAAGAAGTTCTCGGTCATTTAGGACGCGAGAGCGCTTCTTAGGCCTTTGGGCAATTGTGCTCTCAGTAGCTTCAGTTTGCGCACGATGAGGCAGACGAGTGTTCCCATCCATTGGATAGACATGAGTTACTGCTTGGACTCCTTCCATGGGCTGAGTGAAGCTTTGGTGTTCAGCATTTTGAAGACAAAGAGGCTTCTTGGCAGGCTCAGGGTATATGGCTTCAATTGACATATCAACCTCTGGTAGAAAGATCAGATGATTGCGAGCAAAGAGCTGATAGTTGATAGCAGAGTGTATCTTGATGAGGCGCATGACCCATGGAGCATAGAATTTCAGGCCAAAAAGGTCAGATCCAGACGCAGCCAGTTACCGGAGGAAGAATTCTTGTGTATTGAAGCTGATGCCATTGAGGATGTAAAAGACCAATGTCTTCATGGCTCCTTCAAGTTTTGCATCTGATGAATGCCCTTTGATAGGCCATAGAGTCCGCCTGATGATGTGATATATTGTGTGAGGCAGATACTCAAGGTCATCAACAAAGAACTCCTTTGGGTATTCAGCGTCAGGTGGCAGAGGCTTCATCATGCTCAACATCTGGCTCATGTTGGGCTCTCGCTTATGGAAGATGCTCTCCAGTGCATTGCGGTGGAGTTGACAATCAGGTTCGAACAGCTCTCCGGGAGTGGGTAGGCCTGCAAGCTCAATGATGTCAAGAGCTTTGGCTTCATGATGAACATTTCCTGTCATCCACTCGAGAACCCATGTCTTTGTATCCCTGTTGTAGCCGCGAATGTGGAGGGTAGCATAGAATTGAAGCAAAAGTTCCTCATTCCAATGTTCTTTGTCTGTCACAAAGCTGAGCAGACCTGCATCACGAAAGCAGACAAGTGCTTCTTCTAAGCATGGCGTCCAGCAATGGCTTCAGTGTCGAGGCGCATATGAGGGAAAATGCGCCCTTGATCATACAGAACGCAGGAGTAATAGCTTCGCTGCTGATAGCTCCAGAAACGGTCAGATGATATTCTTGGCCTTGAGTAGGGGTTCTTTGCGCTGTCAAAGAAGGTGTTGTCGCTTTTGAAGCCATTTGCATTGAAGGACCCTGTAGAGGTGGCAGTACCTGGGAACCTTGGCAGTCTTGGCTTTGGTTTTTGGACCTGAGGCCTATGCTCAATATGATAATCAAACTGAGGACCAGAGGCATTAGGCGGAGGGACCAAAACGGGCCATTTGACAGTGATTAGCGGGCCATGGTTGTATGCTTGCTCAATTGTATGGGGCCTTGGTGGCGGAACAGGAGCAGTGGCAACAACAGTGGCTTCAGGCTGCACAACAGAAGCTTCAGGAGCAGTTGCAACATTGGCTTCTGGCGTATTGGTTGGTGCAGGCTCCGCACTTGCTTCAGCCATGACTATGTCTTTGGCTTCATTTGTGTTGGTGGTGGAAGCCTCAAGATTTTCAACCTCCACTTGATGAGCTGGAGGGTCTGGCACTGGCACGTTTACTTCAGGAACAACTTCTTCAGTAATGGGGGGAGTAGGGACACGTTCTTCTTCTTGTTCGTCATTGGCTGATGCAGCCGGATTGTCTTCAGCAGCTTTGGCTTCGGACACGGAGACATTCACAGTCGGAGTGGCTTCTGGAAACACTTGACGTGCAACAGATTGGTGGTGCACTTCTCCTTCTGGAACGCTCGAAAGAGGGACTTGAGCCCTTGGTCCTTTGCGAAGCCTGTGTAATACGGCCGACGCCTTTGGAGATGGAGTTGGTTGGGCCTCATCCTCTTTTTCTTGCACAGGTGGTGTGACTTGTTGTTATTGGGGAGTACTCGGGGAGTCTTGTTGTTGTGGGTGATCAGCCCATGATGCATCCTGAGCAATTGGCGTCAGAGGACGACCAATGCTGATGAGTTTGCTGTTCGTGAGAACAGGCGATGATACGAAGTTGTGTTCGATCTGAGGAAGAACTACATCATCTTCAACATTGTCATTGTGACCAATGTCTTCAGCAGCGGTGGGATCAACTGCTGGAATGTCTTCAGCTTCATAAGCCTCTGTGGAAGCAGGCTCATGAACAATCATCCATCATTCTTGGTGTTCAGATGCAGGGCGAACCATTGAGATAGGTTCAACAACTAAGGGCTCTGTGGGAGCAGCCCGATTCTTCTTGGTTTTGCGCTTCTTCTTGGAGGGAGCAACATCAGAGGCTTCTGTATTTTTCCTTTTTCTGGCTTCAGCCTCGGCAGCCCTCGTCTTCTTCAGTTCTGAAGCGGTTGACATGACCTTTGGCTTCGAGCCAGTCATGCTGCTTGGGAAGACTATGCGAGGTTCATCCTGCCTTGAAGGTGCAGATTGGTCAGTTGATAGCTTCTTCTTCTTTGCAGCCATTCTGGGGTTAATGCCAGGACGACCAAGAGCCTTGCGCTTCTCAGCCTCATTGTAGGCTAGCACACACTTGTCAGCCAGACTCTTCATGCGCTCACAAGAGCCTCTAGCTTCTTCGCGCTTCTTGTGAAAGGCTTCTTTGAGCTCGTGCAGCATGATCTTGAAGTTTTTGACATCTTGCATGCTGAGCTTGGCCACATGCTTCTTGAACTGAGCTTTCTCATAGTCGATCTTGCGCTTCAGTTCAATGATGCGCTGAGTAAGAGCTAGCTCAGAAGCAATGGCGCCATTGAAAGAGACACAGAGGCCAATGGGAAATCACAGATCATCAAAGCTGAGATTTGGGGTGTCGAACCACTCATCAATGAAGCTATGGATGATTGCCACATCAAAGAGAGGCAAATCATTGAAGATCTGTGCTTCTTCCTTGCTCTTGATCAGTTGCTCAAGAGCATCATCTGCAAGATCTTCATCGCTGGACAGATCAATGTGCTCTTCTCGCAGAATGGTAGTAGGAGTCAATGTCTGATCAGTATTCTTGACGATTTTCTTTTTCTTCTCCGTCTTCTTGGAGATGCGTGATAGATCTTCAGACTGCACATTGTGTTCAGGAGGTGCAGTGACTAGTGGCTTCGCACGTGAAGCTTTTGGAGGAGGAGCTGATCGTGAAGCCTTAGTCTTCTTTAGCTTCTGCGGCTTTGGAGTAGGAGCTGGGGCTTCATCAGTGTCAGCATCATTATCAGAATGATCCACTTTGGCACCTTGGACCAAGATGTAAGTGATGAGGCCATCCAGGTTTGAAAAGGGGCCGATGACATTGGGTTCAGCATCACGTGAGCCGTCAGCACGGGGAGCAGAGGGACCAGGGTTGAAGTCTAATCCCAATGACTTCTTGTTTTCCTTGGCTGACACCTTTGCATGCTGGAAGTTGCGCTTAAAGAGATTATCGTCATGACACCAGAGCAATGATGATGGGTCGGTATTTTCTGGCTGAGGTCCACGGACCATACAAGGATAGAAACCTTGTGCAATAGCTTCAGCTCTGTTCTTGGGTGGAAGGCCTCGATAGAGAATATCACCCCAAGGACTTTTGATGGCATTCTTCTCAGCGTATTCCTGGGTCACGAACTTGTATTTGAACCATTGTTCAGCCCAATATCATCGAATCCATTGGATTCGTGTCTTGCGCTGATTATAATCCTCTTCAGGATCTGTCTTGTAAAGCTCTGCGAGGTCATCAGGCAAATCTTTTGATGTTCCCCCTCGATGCTGTCTGCCGCCCTTCCCTACTGATTTCTCTGCAGCCATGAACTTCAAACTGAAAGGCTTCAACATGTTCAAAGCCTTCAAAGGCTTTCGCTTGCTGGACAAACAGGAACTGGCTTCGGGAGAGTTAATGTGTTGCTGTAAGAATTCTGCAAACGAATGCAGACTATGAGAACCAAGGGATTCTCCCACGGACATGTACCTGTGACAGCATTAGTGATGCGAGGGAAGGGGAAGAGGTCATATGCATTCTCAGAAGATTTTGAAGATAAATTAGTTTGAAGACATTGACCTCATGATGCGAAGACATTCACTTATATGTTGAGAGTTGGTTCCAGATTTGTACGAATCCGTGAATAAGTACAAGTGAGGAATCTAACTAGATATGAAGCTTAAGTGAATATACTAGGCAGTATGAGATGCAGACAGAATAGATCTAACATTGTATAGGCAGAAACCAATTTTGGTAAATAGGATGAATCATTGAGGATCAAAAAGATGGTAAAAATAGAGTTGTATTTACCACACGAAGAACTGCTAGATGGGATGAATAGGAGACCGAGCAGTTCAATCCACCATGCCCTAACTTGGCGACGGAGGACACCTACGGCGGCGGCGGAGAGGACGATGTCCGCGGCCGGCGTGAGGACGGCGTCAGAGAAGTCGCGGCAGCTAAGCGCTTCGTCGCCGGTGTCGTCAAGAGCTAGCGGTGGCGCTAGGGTTTTGACAAGGTGGAGAGGTGGAAGAACGTTTTCTTTACTGCAGGGGACATGTATTTATAAGGAAGTGTGCAGCATAGCGCAATTACGCAGGTGCCCCTGGCGGTTCACATCAGAGGGGCACGTGGCAAGCATGCAACATACTCAGAGTTGTCCCACGTTCCCACGCCCGCCAGGTTTGTCGGATGGTTGTTTCGGCTTCTCCGGATTTCAAACAATAATGATGAATCTATCACATCCCTAGTCTGGTATGACCTAGACTAGCTAGTCATTTGTGCATCATGTTTAAATTCCATTTAAACATGAAATGAGGATTGGTGAAACCCTCAGAATCATTTTTGAAATGACCCCAAATAAAAATTTCTCCAAAAGGTCCAAGAAAAATGTTCATGTTGCTCTCTGAAAATATTGGACAGAGGTAAAATTCAACCAAATATTTTTAGGAGCTCATGGATATTTATTTTGGCCATTTCGAATTAATACAGTAATTATTTTCTTTGGATATATATTGTTATATATATAAAATATTGTCCAAAAATTATGCCACTTGTTGGGGAGCTCTGGAATAATGCCACTAGTTCCTACAAAAATGGGCATAAGGAAATAAATTGATTTAGTATTATTACTAAATCAAAACATATGCCAGAAAAATAAAAAGGAAACAGAAATAAAAAGGGATACTTACCTGGGCCTCCTCCCTGTGCAGCCTAGCAGCAGCCAGCGCCGGCCCAGCCCACTGGCCCTCCTCTGTCGTCTTCGTCCTCGACAGGGGGATGGGCGCGTGCCCGACGCGCACGCGCACCGCCGCGCCACGCCACCAGCCTCTCTGCCTGCCTGGCGCCCTCCTCGTC